>NW_007726847.1:260183-301357 GCF_000696425.1 Galeopterus variegatus
GGCGCACTATCCAGTGCGCCACCGGGCCGGCCCCACAAATGGAATTTCTTAAAGGATAGTTGCAATGTGGAATCTGAAACCGTACTGTTGAACTTTTTATACTTTGTAACATTATAATCTATTGTTCCATCTTTCACTTTATGGAAAACTTTTGGGGTGGTGGTGGATATGTATGTTCACTATTTCGATTGTGGTTTAATTTTATGGGTGTATTCATGTCAAAGCTTATTAAATTGTACACTCTAAATATGTACAGTTTATTGTGTATCAATTTTTATGCATTTAAAAACAAAACAAATCATATCATGAGTTACTGTAATGCATAAGAAGGAATCTACAATAAATGCTACAAGGAGAAGGCCACGTTTCTATAAAGTGTCACAGGCATTATGATTTAATGTATAATTATTTTGAAATGTATGTACTTAAGTAGAGTTTTTAGTGTTATTAATGCTGTCAAAACAATGCCAGCTGCTATTTTCAGGTATGAATGACTATAGCTTTCCAGGTGAAGTTAGCATTCACAATAGAAACAAAATGCTTTACCATATTAGAGAGGTAGTAGGGTGCAGTGATTAAAAGCATGAGTTTTGGATACCTGTCCTAAGAAGTTTGGACTTAATCCCTATACTGATGAGAAGCCTTTTAGGATATTTAGAAAGAGCTTTTCTAATTGTTCCCCACCTATCCTCAAGGGAATTGATCAATTCATTTTCTAATCTACCACTTATTATTACAGTAACACACACACACACACACGGCCAGAATACCCTATATTAGCCTTATCAATGTACTTTGGATTACCTTCTCCTTTTCCACTCCCAACAAGGATGCTGCTACATTATTAGCAGATGGGCTACTATGTTAGTTTAGTAACTAATGGGCTATAGTAGTAACGACATTAGTGTGGCAGTCAGAATAATAACCCGCAAAGATGTCTAACCCCAAAACCTGTGAATATGTTACCTTAAATGGCAAAAATGACTATGCAAATGTGATTAAGGACCATAAAATGGGGAGATTATCCTAGATTATTAGGGTGTGCCCATCCTAATTACCTGATGGAGTTTGGATGTGTTGTCCCCTCCAAAACTCATGTGGAATTTTGATCCCCAATGTGGCAGTGTTGGAAAGTGATTGAGTCAGGGGGGCGGATCCCTCATGAATGGATTAATGCTCTCCCTGGGGGAGGGGGGATAAATGAGTGAGTTCTCGCTCTATTAGTTCCTGCGAGAGCTTGTTGTTTAAGAGACCCTGGTACATCCTCTCTCTCTCTTGCTTCCTCTTGCCATGTGATTTGCTTGTACCCTCCAGCTGCCTGCTGTTTTTCTGCTGTGAGTATAAGCAGCCTGAGGCCCATGCCAGATGGAGCTGTCCCAGAATTGTAAGCCAAATAAACCTCTTTTCTTTATAAATTACCCAGTCTCAAGTAGTTCTGTTAGCAAAACAAAACTGACTAATACATTACCTGAATCCTCAAAAGCAAGAACCTTTCCTACCTGAGGTCAGAGTCAGAGGGTGATATAACTGTGGAAGAATGGTCAGAGAGATGCAAAGTTACTAGCTTTGAAGATGAAGAAAGGCATCCATGAGCCAAGGAAATGTGGGCAGCCATAGAAGCTAGAAAAGACAAGGAAATTGACTGTCCCCTGGAGCCTCCAAAAAGGAGCACAACCCTGCTGACACCTAATTTTAGCCTGGTGAGACCTGTGTCAGAATTCTAACCTACAAAGCTGTAGGAAAATAAATTTGTGTTGTTTAAAGCCACAAAATTTGTGGTACTTGTTACAGCAGTAATACAAAACCCATACAATTAGTTACTAAACTAACATAGTAGCCCATCTGCTAATAATGTAGCAGCATCCTTGTTGGGAGTGGAAAAGGAGAAAGTAATCCAAAGTACATTTAGTAATAAAGTATTACAATTAGTAATAGATGGCAATTGTATTAGTTATACCAGTCTCTGAAGTGTCTTTTGAAACTCTTGTCTAAGAGCATTGGCTCATCTGAAGACCCCATTAAAAAAGTAAGAAGGCAAAATACTGACTGGGAAAAAGAACAAACAACCTAATTTAAAAATGGGCAAAAGACATGTACAGGTATGTAAAAAAAGATGACATCCAAAGGTCCAATAAACAACTTGGCAAGTGTTCAACATTATTATTCATCAGTAAAATGCAAATTAAAACCTCAGTGAGATACCACTACACACTAAACCAGAAAGGCTTAAAAAAGACTGACAATATCAAGTGTGGTGACAATATACAATACCTGCAACTCTCCTATATTGCTGGTGGGAGTATAAAATGGTACAAACACTTTAGAAAACCATTTGGCACTTTCTAATAAATTCAAACGAAGACTACCTTATAACCTAGAAATTATACTCCTATACACCCAAAAGAAATGAGTGCATATGTCCATCAAAAGACATATATAAGATTGCCCACAGAAGCTTTGTTCTCAAACTGAAAATAACCCAAATGCACATAAACATGAAAACGGATAAACAAATCATATTATATTCCAACATGGAATATTATACATCAATAAAAAAAGAATGAACTACTGATACATACAACATAGATGAATCTCAAAAACATTATGTCGGGCTGGCCCATGGCTCACTCAGGAGAGTGTGGTGCTGATAACACCAAAGACATGGGTTCGGATCCTATATAGGGATGGCCAATTTGCTCACTGGCTGAGTGTGGTGCTGACAACACCAAGCCAAGGGTTAAGATCCCCTTACCGTTCATCTTTTTTTAAAAAAACAAAAAAACATTATGTCAAATAAACCAGATGCAAGTATGTACTATATGATTCTACTTACATAAAGTTCAAGAACATACAAAGTGATATATAGGGATAGAAGCAAGAATAGTGGTTATTTTGGCGGGGGGGGGGGGATATTGACTGGGAAAAGGTATGAGGGAACTTTCTGAGGTGATTGAAATTTTCTGTATTTTGCTCTGGGTGGTGGTTACACAGGTAAAATCTCAGTGAGTTATAGGTATACTTAAGATTTGTGTATTTTACTATATATATATTTCAATTTTTTTAAAAAAGAAAATTGGCTGGGGTCGGTGGTGAGGTACAGTAGAAGACCTCTTGCCTTCTGTGGTCCAAACACACCTAGCCCCATCAAAATACTCCCACCTAAGTGATATATTTTAGTATTATTCATATCATTTATGGAACACCTATCCAAAGATTACAGGGCCTTTAGGCATGTTAAGTTAGTGATATATGTTCCACAGGTAGGGGAAGAGTAAAAATACAAAACAACAATGATAATATAGGTGAGAAATAATATGGTAACTGAAAGGATAAACAAAATATTCTGTTCCAGGGAATGTTCGGACTCACTAGGGAGGTTAAGATACATTGAACAGAATGGAGCTAGAGCAATAATAATAGACATAGTAATAGCAGAAATGAGAACAGATGTTATGATTCTTATACCTATTTTCTTAGAAAATAATTACTTGTTGTTCAATTATTGTCTTATTCTGACTCCAGCCTAAAACATTATGAAGTATAAGTCACAACTGAGGAACCACATGAAGAGCCATTGCAACTGCCTGATTTCTGCCTTAGGTAGTCTATCAGGCTACTTACCTGGCCATCTCATTTCCTCCCTTCCTGTTCATTGACTACGCAGGCTACTTAGCTATCTGTGGTTCTTCCTTCTCTGGTTGATCCTGTCCCTGGGTTTTGGCTCAGAGGTTGAACATGTTTATTCAAAGTGTAGTCATATGAAAACCACACTTGCGTTCATACAAAGATTGGGAACTATTAACCAAAAAATGAAGGTACTGTTTCTGTTGGATGATGGATATTTTGCATTGTTTTCCCAAATTTTTCTTCAATGTTACTATTTAACACATCAGAAAAGAAAAAAGTCACATATTTTGGCAATGTCTGGACAACTGGGCTAAATAAAGGGGAATAAATAAGTTAGTAAGCAAGTTATAAAATGATTTCCAAAAGTCCCTTCCATGGCACATTGATTTTACATCTGTTTCATTACAAGTGTAATTGCTACAGTTTAAAAGGTCATTAGTCCAGTATGCAGTATTCTAAAACATCCACTCAATTTCTCCTTGATGAAAGGTATAATGTTGTTAGGATAATTTAAGATGACTGACTTAATCTGGCAGTGACAGACTATAGTACAGTTATATCACACTAAACTTAATTAAGGCTGCTCCATGCAAAGAATTTCCAGTGGTCTTTTTCTTAGGAAAATGATTTTGTGTCTCTGACATTTCCACTTCTGTAATTTTCTATGTCGGACTGGACTTAAAAAGAGATAATAAAAATTTTTAATAGAGTTTTTCCTACTCTACTTTTAATGTTTTGACTATTTTACAAATTACTTTATATTTCTTGCTACAAATTACCTACTCATTTAGATAACTGCACAATTACAAATAGACTGCAAAACAGATTTGTACAACTACAAACAGATTTTGTTGTTATTAATTTATTTGTAATTCATCTGTCTTCATTGTAACATAAACTCTATGGGGACAAGAACTTGGTTTTTTTTTTGCTGGCACATAGTATATACTCAAAAGTCTTTGTAAAGGAAAGAATAAATAAATACATTTCTATTTTAAAAAAATAAGATAAATTGCAATCTAAGTACTTTAGGAGTAAAGAGAAAAATCTCATAGAAAAGGTTTCTTTTGGCTTGGTTCTATTTTAGTTAATGCAGAGTTTTAAGTTATTGGTTTGTGGAATGATGATTAAAAGCATACAGATCTGGGTTCAAGCCTGGATTGAATTATTATTTAAATGAAATAATATAATTAATGTTCTTGCCACAGAGCCTGGTACATAATAAATACTTTGTGAATAATTACTGTGGTCTCTTCAAATTCCCACAATGATAACAGCAAATTTTATGGCCTCATAAAATCAATGACAAATCCATTATTACATGAAGCTTGGAAAATTCTAAGCATCAAACATTAAATACTAGGCAGGCAGAATTTAGCTTCTAATAACCTGTCCATAATTTTCAATTTATTCTCTTAGTTTTATTATAGAACAAGGAGTATTCAACTCATTTGAATTTTCTCTCATCTTTCTCTATGCATAAGTGGAAATTACTTCACTGATTTTAAAAATGTTTACTTAAAACAGATATTTGGTTCATATATTTCCCCCCTCAATTTAATAGCGATTTTGACCCAGTCCTATTAGAAAAGTAATCAGAGAAGACAACTTTGATTCTTCTATTGATCTGTTATGAGCATCTCCTCCTTTCACAAAATGTGTATATCAGGGTATAACACAGTAGAAAAACGAAGAGAAAGAGGAAGAGGAAGATTTTAGACAAGGGACTGGTTCCAAAGCAGCTATAACTGGTATTGTTATAAAAATTGTGACTCTAACCCATATTATTGCCTATGTAGCTTTAGCCTGCACAAATTGTAACAGAGAAATATTATTCCTGTAAGCACTTACTAACGAGGAAAACATATCTAAAGGTATTTTAAGTAAAGCAGCTTTTAAGAGGTCAGGCAGAAGTCAAGGCAGAACCGGGCCCAAGGACTAAACCAGCCCCCCCTTATCTTCTGAACACCTGGCTGGACCAGGGAAAATAAACATGTAACATCTTTTATTGGGGGACTAATGTGCTAGTCTTTTGAGCTTAACCATAAATCTTAAGGTGCCACAGTTAATTAGCTGCACAGCCTGTTATGAGAGTTTGTCTAAGAAAAGAAAAAAAAATGTATAAAAAGCCCTGGTATTGTAAGTTCTGGGCCGCTTATGAAAAAGGCGACCCAGCATATGCTGAATAAACACCTCTTGCTTAAATTACAGCGATCTCTTGTCTTGTGGTCTCTGTGAGGCGAGTCACTTCGGCGTGTAAGATTTGTGCCCAGGGCACGGATCTTACAGTATGGTGAGTTAAACTGAAGTCAGGCTTACTGGAAAATTGGCAATTCCTTAAGGACACATAGTAGGAGAAAATACTATGAAAAAGTAATGTTTTTAACCCAATTTCCCTAATCCATAGTCATTGTCCTTGTACCTTTACTTCATAACACTTATTACAACTACTTTAAGTACACACTCATTTATAAATTTTATTAATGTCTGTCTCCCCTGCTAGACTATAAGCTCCAATGAACAATGGTTTGAGAATTATACCTAGCACATAATAGATTCTCAGTAAATATTTGTTGAATAAATTAAAAAATGACTAAATTCTTAGGCTTCAAGTCAGAATACAATGACCCTCATAAATTACTGTTTTTAAAATACTTCTCCACAAAGCCAAAATTCTCAATTTTTCCTGCAAAATCTTCCTCAACTCCATAAACTAAGTGTGTATCAGTTTAAGCAGTTAGTATGGGTTTTTGGTTACAAAACTACAATATTGAAAATATTGTTATGGTATTCAGTAAATGTCCTTAGTTGTAAATCAAATCTGTTTCCAGGTAAACTTTGGTGTTTCTCTCTCTCCTCTCCCCTCCCGCTCTGTAAATGTTACATATATATATATATATATATATATACACAAATGTTTTTTTTATGTTTTAAATATATACACAAATGTTTTATATATATATAATCTCAGTGAAAAAATTCAAACACGAATATAAAAAGGTCTTAGCAAGATCTGCTACTGTTTAGAGATGTTTCAAATAAAGTATTCATATATTCATTCACTCATTTATCAAACATTCCCATGTATTTAGTATGTACCAGGTACTCCTGGATGCCAGAAATCCAGAAGAATACAAGTCAGCCCTACTTTCAGGATGCTTAGTTTTGTAGAAATGACAGACACTTAAAAATCAGATTATGACACTATTATATACAATGATATAAGTGCAATCACAAGTGATTTGATTACAAGTGTGATTGCACTTATATCATTGTACACGATAGTGTCATAATCATAAAAACAGAGGAAGAAGTCATTTGCTACCAGGGTTGAGAGGAGAGGGATTGTTAAATCAGCAAAAACATTTCTCCTGTAATCACTATTCACTTCTGTTCTTATCTTTACTTACTCCCAACCTCTCGTTAGATTGCTTGAGTACTACCATACAGACAATAAGTTCTCAATCTTTTTTAAAAATTAAACCTTTTACTTCGAAAATATTTGAAGATAGTACAAAAGTTATAAAAATATTATAATGAACTCCCATATGGCCTTAACCTAGATTTATTAATTATTAACATTTTGCCATATTTTCTTTATCTCTCTTCATATATGTATAAATGCATATAAAATAAAGCAATAAACACATGACTATTATTTTGCTGAGGTCATTCAAGAGTGAGTTGCAGAGACCATGACCCTTTACCCCTGAATACTTCAGCATGTATCTCCTAAGCAGGGACATTCTGTTACAGTCACAGCGCAATGATCAAATTTAAGAAATTTATCATTAATGCAATATTATTATCTATGATACAGTCCTTACACAAGTTCCTGAATTGCCCAATATTGTCCTTTAGAGCTTTTCCCCTCATGCCCCAACCCAGGATCCAATCTGGGATCACATATTACATTTCGTTGTATGTTTCTTTTAATCTGGAACAGTTCCAGGTTAATTCTTTGTCTTTCATTACATTAACATTTTAGAAGCACACAGGATAGTTTTATAGAATGCACCTCAATTTGGGTTCTTCTGATTGTCTTTTCTTTATCTGATTCAGCTTATTGATTTTTGGCAGTAATTCTATATAAATGATGCTTCCTTTTCAGTGCATCACACCAGGAACAACGTGCTGTCAGTTTGTACCATTATTAATTATGTTAACTTTGATTACTTGAAAAAGGTAGTAGCTGCCAGCCAGATTTCCCCAGTTACCATTTTTCCCTTTGTAAATAATGAGTAATCTGGTATTGACAGATGCTTACCAAAGAGTTAACAGTGGTTACCTCTTGATAACCACTAAGCATGGGGGTCCTGGGAGGGAGTACAGAGGATACTTTCACTTTTTATGTCATATACCTTTGTACTGCTTAAACTTCTTATGTTAAGCATACATTACTTTTAAAATTAAAACAAAAAGCCTTCCAGCAACTCTTGTTATTAGCTTTTGAATATGTGAAATCCAAAAGCATTTTGATAATATTAATTCTTTAAACATATAACTATCATTAATTCTTGCAACACTTGTGAAATATTATTCACTATTCAAGAATTGAACAGAAAATGGGTAGAAATTAATTTTTTCCAGAGCCACAAACTTGCCTATGTTAAAAGGTTTTAGATCAAATGTGTTTTCCTTTTAACTCACTGTTCTTTTTTTTTTTTTTGATGAAAATAGCTTTATTATACTCACTGTTAACTCTCTGATCGATAAGCATCTGTCAACACCATGAAAATATAGTTCTGTAACTAGCTTTTTTCTACCTGATTTTTTCCTTCGAGTACACACAAATTCTCATTCTTTACAACAACTATGTAACATTTTATAACACATACCATAAGTGGATTACAGTATGTGTATACTAATTATGTACCAAATATTTTTAAACCTCTCAATGAACTTTTAGATTGTCTCTAATTTTGGGTACTTTTAATTACTGCTGTGATAAATAATCTTGTACACACATGAATTTTCATTTATGACATAAAAGAAAAATAAACTAAAAAATAATGAGTAGTCTGTCAGGAGATACTCTAAGGCTGTAATTATGTTGTCCAAATACTTTCACCCAATAGTTTAGCATTCATTGATGTCTCGCCTGAATCAGTTATTCTATCAGTCTGTCTACCTTTACTAGTTGGCATTCTATTGTTTTTTTTTAAAAAAAAAAAAAGCTTTCCTTTCTCACGACATTTGTTTTTTGGACTCATGGATTCTTCCCTTATACCATGTGTTAAAATTCATTATTGTCACTTTTCATTTTGAAGATCAGATTTTCCTGGTTTGGCCAAACTGCCTTTTGTGTCATTTGGACATGATTCCCTCATTTTTTTTGAGCACTTTCTTACTTTAAGGCATAATAAAATATATGTTCTAGACTCATTTTGTATTTTCCCCGCCTCAGCCCAGAAATTAGCCACTTCCCCAAGAAGTTTTGGTTCCTTTTAGTGAGAAAAGACTTTTAGAAACCAAAGCCTGGCACTAGGCCTCCTTCATAGCTACTAAAGAATCATTGCTTTCAGGCCCTTTCAAAGGATAGAGCATTTGAAATCAACTTTTAAAAAAATCATGCTGATACCTATAATTCCAATCCCATACCACAGGGTTCTTCCTTGCCTTCCCCCATCCAAATCTGTATCCCCTTCCATAGTGAGTATCTTAGCTTTTAACAATAACAATATAGTTTCTCATTTGCTCAATCCTAAAATGTATATAAAAATAGCTTGAGAATTTATATGAATTATGGTTATACTTATGCATTACCAAAAACAAATATATAGTAAAAAAAACTTAGCAAAGCCAGGTTATGATTTCTTTGAATTTTCTTTTGTTTTGAGATTGGGGATATGTAATGAGAAGACTAGTTCTAAAGTTACTTGGATTAGTTCTGACTTCTCTCCAGTGTGGTTATGTTCTCCATTTGATATACAGTACAGTGTGCTTTTCTTTGTATTTAACTTTAGGGTCCCTCCCCTAATTTCTTGTTTTGGTTGATCTAATCACATTTTGAATATATGAAGTAGTAACAGGTCCAAAGTAAAAGCAATACAAAAAAATATATTTAGAGATGTGTCACTCACATCTCTATACATTCCATACCATTTCCACCCACCCCCTGTAGTAGCCAATTTCATTATTTTCTGGTTCATCTTTTCTGTTTCTTTTTGAAAAAATTAGCAGATACGTGTATATTTTCTTCTTTTTTTTCAAACAAAAAAGTTGCAAACCATATACATTATTTTACATTCTGCATCTTTTGCTTAACAGTATATCCTAGAAATCACTCCATATCAGTTCAGTGATGTTCATCTTTTCTGTACCCGCACAGTACTTATTATGTAGCTATAGCAGTTTATTCAATCAACTTTCTACATATGGGCTTTTAAATTGTTTACATTATTTTGTAATTACACATAATCCTGCAATAAATAAACTTGTGCACATTTAATTTTGAATTGTTGGAAATTTATCTTCACAGAAAATTCTTTTTTTCTCTTATAAGTTTATTTATTAACATTATTATTTTTTACATTCTAAGATGTTGTTGCGGAGCAGTTGGGGGGAGGGGGAGAGGAGAAGGGGGGAGGAAATAGGGTGGGAGGAGGAAGGAGAGGGGACATGGTTGAGGCCTTTGGCACCCCCCTCATTCCTGCAGGGGAGACCAGGGGTCTTCCAGCAGTGGCTTGGTCATTGGTGGGCTGGATGCAGATGTCAGGGTGGTGTGGCTGAAGCCCTTGGCCCCCCACCACCCAAGCTTGGGAGACCAGGGGGCTTCCAGCAGTAGTTCAGTGGTTGTTGCTAGGCTGGTTGCTGAGGCCTAAGGCCCCCCACTGCCCTGGCTTGGGAGTCCGGGGCACTTCCTGTGGCAACTTGGTGATCATCGCTGGGCCAGTTGGGAGCGTCAGGAGGCATGGCTGAGGCCCCTGGCTCTCCCTGCTCCCTGGCTTGGGAGCCCAGGAGGCTTCCTGTCCTAGTAAGTTTTATAGGTGATATTTGGTGATGTGAGACCTTCACAAGTTAATATCAAACTTTGTCTCTGGTCTGTAGGTATTTTTTTTTCTTTCAGTTCTGTGTTGGATTATTCGCTGTTCCCACCACTTAAACTCTGTACTGGAACTAATCTGTTGTCCTTTGCTTACTTCTAAAATGGGGGATATTCCTGTGGGGACTAGCACTTGAGCTCTGTGGTTGAGCTAAATTGCTGCCTTGCTGCTGATTCCCTGGGGAAGGATTTCTGTGAAGTTCAGGTCTTATTGGTTGACTTTGTAGGTACTTCCAGGTCTTGTGAGATCTAGTACACGTGTGTTGTATAGAAACTCTGGTCTGGACCTGAGTCTTTTCAGCAAACTTCTCCCCCTGCAGTTCTATATTCCTGACCAGTCTGCACAGAGTGTGCCTGTGCTGATTGGAGGGCAGATCAGCTGTCCTTGCTGTGTCCCGCTGTTCCCCTGGTGGGCCTGTCTCCCCCACCGCCCGCACTCCATACACTTCTCATGGGACGGGTCATAAGCCAGTCCATTGTGATGACTTACCAGCCTCTGAGTGGCTCCTTTTTTCAGTAGTTGTGGCTCCTCGCTCCTATGTGGGTTCACAAGAACTTGATTAGTGATCTTGCTGGCCTAGGGATCACCAAGACCCTCTTCTCCTCTGCAGCCTCCAAGCAACTTTGTATGAAGGGCACAGCTGTGGCTTTTGCCAGCTCTTGCTCTGTGTGCTTACCAGCTCCAGCCTTTAAGTGGCTGGAATGTGAAATGGTAGGAGCTATCCTTTCTCTCATCATGGCTTCTTCTGACTTCATGAACTCCGTAGGTCTCTCCTTGTCTTCTCCTGAGCTCTAGTGGCCCTAGCTTGGCTTTGAAATGGTAGGAGCTATCCTTTCTCTCATCATGGCTTCTTCTGCCTTCATGAACTCCGTAGGTCTCTCCTTGTCTTCTCCTGAGCTCTAGTGGCCCTAGCTTGGCTGTTGTTGCTTTTTAGTAGTTGTAAATTGGTTGATTTGTGGTAGAGTGACGCTGGAGACCATCTATTCCACCATCTTGACCAGAACTTGAGAAGATTCTTAAAAGTGTGATTGCTGGGTCAAAGGGTAAATGCATATATAGTTTGTTAGATATTGCCAAATTCACCTACAAAAATTTTGCATTCTCATCAGCAATGTATGAAGAATGCCTATTTCTCCCAAATGCCTTTGCCAAAATGGTGTTATCAAGTGTCTGACTTTTTGCCAATCTATGAAATACTGTATTAGTGTAGTTTTCATTTGCATTTTCTCTATTATGAGTAAACTGGATTTTTTTTCTTATACTTATTGGCTATTTTTTTTATTTTTTAATCTTTCTTGGAGAATTTTCTGTCTTTGACCATTTTTTAAAATTGGATTTTTGGTCTTTTTTGTGATCAATGTTTAAAAATTACTTTTATATTAGATATATTAAACCTTTTATTTTGAGTTTGTTATTTTTTGTCATGAAAAAGTTTTTAATCTGTGAACCTTTTCTTTTCTTACATCTAGATTTTGAATTGTAGAAAGTCCTTCCCCAAACACTTATAAATATATAAGAATTCAAATACATTTTCTTCTAGAACTTGTAAAATTTTAGTTTTTACATTTTGGTTTCTGATGAGTTCATAATTTATTCTTGTGTAAAATATAAGGTACACATAAAATTCTTTTTCAGAGCACCATTTATTAAAAGATTTCATCTTTGCCCCAGTGATTGGAAATGCCATTTTCATCAATACTAAACTCTAATATGTGCTTAGGTTCATTCTGTACTTTTTTGCTATTTGCTATAATTTTTATAAGAAAACAAGAGGATTTGTATCTCCCATTTACAATACAATTGTAATAATACAATTCCAAGAAAAACTTTCAAAACCAAAAGTTGTTTTGCTTTTCAAGTTTGGCACAAACTCATTTGACAGCAAAACCTGACCTGATTGGACATGAGGCTCTTTATAGTAATTATTTAGCCCAGTCTATGTGAATATTCATATGTTAAACACCAATATAAATGTGTTTGACTAAAGAGTGCTGCCTAAGGGCTTGGTGGACTTGATAGGCATATTGTAGTATATATAATTTATTAATTTTCTAAAATCCAAAACAATCTGAATTCAGAAATACCTCTGGCCTCAAGGATTTGGACAAGAAATTGTTCACCTGAGTTGTAATTGGAAGAAATTAAAAGAAAAAATTGAGGGCCGGCCCGGTGGCGCACTGGAGAGTGCACCGCTTGGGAGTGCAGTGGCGCTCCCGCCGAGGGTTCGGATCCCACGTGGAGACTGGTTCCCGCTCACTGGCTGAGCGCGGTGCGGGCGCATCACTGAGGGTTGCTATCCCATTGCCGGTCCCCAGTACGGGCGCAACACCGACGGTTGTGATCCCGTTACCGGTCAGTAAAAAAAGACAAAAAGGAAAAAAAAAAAAAAAAAGAAAAAATTGAGCTCAGGGGCTTTCTCTGAACTTCAGAGAATAAATTTCATAAGGCTGCCTTTCATAGATACTGATATAAAAAGAGGCCTGCCTAAAAATTTGATCATGTTTCCTCCATTGTGCTTCATTTTAGTTTACCTCGAGTACCCCCAAACTTTCTTCAGTTGGAAGAACTTCAGTAGGAAGAAGGTTGCAGGAAAAATTAATTTGAAAATATGTACCTCCATATATTCACAGGAATATTAGAAGAGAGGGCAGATTACCATAATATGTTGAATAGATATTCATATCATATCTGTATAAACATCAAAAAATGACATTTGGTCATTAACAAACAAAGAAAGTCACTTAATAAGACATTGATATTTGCTAAGAAAGAACAATTTTCAAACTCAGGGCGACAAATAGCATTCATCTAATCTTGAACACTTAGGAGTGACTGACCAGATTCTAACAGTCAGGTACAATGGGAAAGGTAGTTGTACTTACTAAAGCAGAGTTACAGCACATATATGCTATCACTTAGATTTTTTCTATACCTATATTATTCTATACCACTTGCTTTCTCTTCTTTCTCCCGAATGCTTGAGATGTAGAAACTAAATATCCCTCCTACTCTTGCACAATGTGCACTGCACAATCCTCCAATTTCCTGTGTCCATTGTTTTTTGTTTTTCAAACAACTTGATTGAGAAATAATTTACACATCATTAAGCTCACCCATTTTAAGTGTACATTTTGATGAGTTTTAGTAAATTTGAAGAGTGGTGCAACCATCACCACAATCCAGTTTTGTAATAATTCTATAACCCCCCAAATTTCCCTTATGCCTGTTAGCAGATAACATCTACCTCCACTCTAATTCCAAGGTAACCACTGATTTACTTTTTATCTCTTATAATTTCACCTTTTCTAGAAGTTTCACATAAATAGAATCATATAATCTGTGGTCTTTTGTACCCAGTTCCTTTCACTTGGCATGTTTCTAAGGTTTGTCTGTGTTGTTACACATATCACTTCATTCTTTTCTGTTTGCTAATAATTTATTTATAATCTTTGAATTGTTATTCATTCATAACTCTAGTCATTACTTTTCTTTTTTATGGCATTTTTATCTGGTTGATGTAACAATGTTGTTTGCTTCATAAAAAGAATTTGGAAGCTTTCCTTCATTATGTATGCTCTGGAACAATTTATGCAGCATTGGAATTATCTGGTCTTTGAAGGTTTAGAACTCTATGAAACTATACGGGCATTGTGTTTTTATGTGTAGAAGTTCCTTGATAATGTTCTCCATTTCTTATTTAGAAATTGGTTAGTACAAAGCTTTCCTGGGGTCCGTTTTGGCAAATTGTATTTTCCTAGGAAATTATCCAATTCGAAATTTATTTAAATAGAGCTTTAAAATTTTTTTCCCTTTATTTCAATGGATAGCTCCCCTTTGTCCTTTCTTAGTTAGTATATCTGTGTTTGCTTACTTCTTTCTTAAGTAGTAATCTAGTTTTTCTCAAAGAGTAGATTTTGATTCATTAATTAGAACTAACTTTCTGTACTCTATCTTGTTAATTTCTGCTTTTACCTTTATAATTTCCTCCCTTGAATGTTCATTTGGTTTAGTTTGTCTCTTTTCTTGCCTTTTGAGTTGAGGTTATAATAAATTTTTCTTTTTCTATTTTTACCTTTTATTTTCATTAAGTGTTTAAGCCTATGAATTAGTCTGATGACTGCTTTAAATAAATCCCCATAGATTGATTTTCAGAGTTTTCATTGCAATTATATTTCAGAAATTCCATAATTCAGTTTGCATTTTGCCTTTCAGTCGAGTTAATCAAAGAAGATTTAAAATTTTCAAAATAGAAGAGTCCTTTTATAGTTTGATTTTGTTCATTTCTAGAAGAGTTAATCAATAGAAGATTTAAAATTTTCAAAATAGAAGAGTCCTTTTATAGTTTGATTTTGTTCATTTCTAGCATGGATGCACTGTGATCAGAGAATGTTCTTTTAATATTTCTACTTCATAAACTTTACTGTTTTCATTGTTTTTATGAATGTTCCATGTGTACTTGAGAAGAGGGTATATTCTCTATTATTAGGATTATATAAAGTGTAGCATAAATCTATGAGATCTACCTTACTGATTATGTTGTTTAGGTCTTATAGATTTTACTGATTTTTTTTGTTCACTTGACCTGTCTTGTACCAAGTATGGCATAAAGTCTTCTATTATTCATGTTTCTGTTTCTCCTCGTACCTTGTGTGGTTCCTGCCATATGAAGGAGCTGGCTGTATTATTTGCAGCAGAGATTTTTATAGTTGTTATATTTTCACTGTGAATCATGGCTTTTAGTACTATAAAGTCCTTATTTACCATGTTTCATGCTTTTTGAAGGGAATTCTACTTTATATGTTATCAAAATCACTACCCTTGCTTTATTATTTTTATTTCTTTGATATATCTTTACCTATTCTTTTATTTCTAACTTTTCTGGATCACTTTATTTTAAGTTTATTTTTTTTATATAGCAGAAAGTTAGGTCTTGCTTTGTAAGCCTACCTATTCTTTTTTTTTTTTTTTGATAGGTAAGTTAAGCTGAGTCATATTGATTGATATGACTAATATCAACTGTTTAGTCTCAACTCTGTCGTATTGTTTTCCTATAATTACACATATTATTTTATATTTACTGTATTTCTCTAAACAATGTGCCTTTTTCTCTCTTTAAAAGAAATTCTTTCAGTATTTAGGAAAGAGGTGTTTTGTTGTTGTTGTTCTAGGGGTTACTTTTGTATTTATGCCTTTTAGAGCATTCTTAGGCCCCCCTCTTTTTTTTTCTTTCTTATGTTTTTACTATCTGGGTAGTTACTTTTAAATCATATTCTTTAATGCCCAGCTTATTACCAGGTAACCATCAATGAACTTATTCTGCTTTGCTCTTTCTCCCTCATTCCCCCATTTTAAAGATTGCCTTCATTTTACTTTATCAGAACATATAATGTCCATATACTATACTTTGACCCTTATCCCACTTCTGTTTTAGTCTTAGATCTATAGTTAAATACATTAAGTGTTCACCATCAGACATTTTGCCAAAGTTTTCCCAGTCTTTTCTTGATTGAATGACCATTATCCTCTAGTACAGTGTGGCTAGAAGAACTTTCTGCAATAATGGAGATGTTCTATATCAACACTACCCAATATAGTAGCCACAGCCACATGTGGGTATTGAGCATTTGAAATTTGACTAGTATAGTGACAGAGGAACTGAATTTTACATTTCATTTAATTTTAATTAATTTAAATTTAAATTGCCACATATGTCTAGCAGCTACTAAATTGGATAGTGCAATGCTGGTGGATTCATCGGGAAGGAGTTATATAGTATTCAGTGAGTAGTTGTGTGTTTAAAACTGTTTTTCTATCACCTGATTATCTGTAAAAAAACTTGGTTGGAATATAAAATCCTTGGCTTTCACTTTCTCTCCTTCATTTTTAAAAAATTGCTACTCCACTGGTGCTTTTTTTGTTTGTTGCTGATGAGATCTGATGGCAGCCTTACTTTCTCGACCTTGTAATTGGGTCTTATTTTTAAGGATTTTGAAAATATTTTAAATTTTAAAAATCCAATAGTTTAACTAGGCTATGTCTCAAAATTAACTGTCCTAAGTCAGTTTTACCAGTCAAAACTGGACCTTCAACATGCAGATTAAGGTCTTCTTTCATTTACAGAAAGTTTTCTTGAATTATAGTTTTAAATATAATCCTGTTCCATTGTTTTGTTTTTCCTTTTCAAGGACTCCACTTATATGTACTTTGGATCTTCTCGGCCTGTCTTCCATTTCAACCACTTTCTCTCTGACCCTTTTTATTTCTTTATTTCATTTTAATCCTCTTGTTTATTTCCCTGCCTTTCTTCAATAGCCCTTCTTAAATACTTAACAGACTCTATTATTGCTCAAGCACATTGTAATTTAGCCTTAATTTCTTTCCTAAGTGTAATCAATTCTAATTTCATTTCCTATTTTTTTTTTGGGGGGGGTAGAGGGGAGCTATTTCTGTTGTTAAGTTTTTACATTTTTAATTCATTTCTTTGAGGCTATTTAATTCAGTTAGGAGCATTATGCTATTGTTTCCTTCTGATTTATAGTTACTTGCAGGGAAGAACTCCCATCAGCTAAAAGGTTTTGATTCTCACTTTCTGTTTTCTTTTCACAATAATTTTGCATGAATGTAGACCTCCCCCCTCACCTTAGGCCCATTTTATGAACAGAGCAAAGGCTTTGGGTGGCTTACAAGATTCCTAGAATTCAAGACCATCCCCTTCTATCAGAATAGTAAAGTTTTACATGAGGGTATTTAGAAAAGTTCATGGAAAAATTCAAATTATCTTTTAATTCTACTTTTCCACAAAAACTTTTTGAAGTATCCTCATATGTATGTGTACATATTTTTTATTTTAATTTTTGAGGTAGGGGAGAAGGGATTGATGTGCTTTGTAATTCTTTTGTTTCAGTAGGATCTTAATTTTCCCCTCTAACTTTCTTCTTTCCATTCACTAAACATATCTCCAAAGGGCATCTCCCCCTTTTTATTTATCTCTTTCTCAGAAGTGATGCCTTTCCAAAATTGCCACCTTAGGTCTTGCACACTGCCATGGTTTGAATGTTCCTCCAAAACTCACCAAAGCTTGATCCTATTGTGACAATGTTAAAAGGATGGGAAATCAACTATATTTGAAAGATGGGACCTTTGGGAGGTAATTGGATTGTGAGGACTCTGTACTCATAAAAGGATTAATCCATTCATGGAGTAATGAATTAATGGTTTAATGGGTTATCAGAGAATACACTAGAGGCTTTATAAGGAATGAACAAAAGCATGTGAAAAAGCACTCTTGCCATTCTCATCATGTGGTAACCTGTGTCACCTAGGGACTTGGCAGAGAGTTCTCACAAGAAGGCCCTCACCAGATTCACTCTCTGGACCTTGGACTTCCCAGCCTCCAAAAGTGTAAAAGATAAATTTCATTTTCTTATAAATTATGTTTTAGGTATTCTGTTATCAGTGACAGAAAACAGACTAATACACACACTTTCAAGTCTTTTTCCTTTAGCCAGCATTTGTGATCTACCAGATCTTAGGTTGCTTTAAGAGATTCTGCATTTATTGTAGGGCTTTCCCTTTCTATAGGTGTTTTTGTCATACTTAGGTCCTCAACTTCTCTTTCCTCTCTCACATGTCATTTTTTAAACCTCCCCAAGTCTGAAAAACCAAATATAGTTCTGTTGGAATTTGGTGTTTATTCCTTATTTGCATTTATTGTAGGGCTTTCCCTTTCTATAGGTGTTTTTGTCATACTTAGGTCCTCAACTTCTCTTTCCTCTCTCACATGTCATTTTTCAAACCTCCCCAAGTCTGAAAAACCAAATATAGTTCTGTTGGAATTTGGTGTTTATTCCTTATCTAAAAATAATTTGAAATTCATAATATTCTTTTTCTCCTAATGAGGCTGAAAGTGTGGGTTACATGTGATTTTATTTGCTTTCCCTCTTAATCTATATGGTTTTCTGGGAGGAAGAGTGGACAAATTCTAACTCAGGAGACCATCATTATCCTAGAGCAGCCTGGAATCCCCTCAAATCTTTTTATTCTTATTGTTGTTACTTATTGTGCATTGTCTGTATTTTATGAACACACTTAAAACACCTCAAGAAATAAAGGAAAGGGCTAAGTTTGTGATCAAGTCTTAATTTTGCAGATAAATTAAGTACCTTTTTTTTTTTTTGGCAGCTGGCCTGTACAGGGATCCGAACCTGTGACACTGGTGTTCTAGGGCTCTGAACTTGTCACCTTGGTGTTCCAAGGCTGCACTCTAACCAACTAAGCTAACTAGCCAGGTCCTTAAGTAACTTTCTTAAAACACCATGCATATAAGTAAAAGATTCAGAAATTAAAGTCTCTAATATCCAATGATTAGTCTATTTACGGTAGAATGTGACATGACAGACTCACTAAAGATTACAGTTTTGTGGTAATTAGAAGTCCTTTCTGCCCATGTGTAAATAATATTCACCATGAGCTAACACAAAAGAAATTGTGTTTAGTTTAGAGAGCTATATAAAAACTAGAATCCACTCTCTCTGCTATTTTTTTCCTTTGTTATGATGATGAAAGAACATAACAGAAATGATTGCCAGACAATGGAGATACAAAGATAACCAAGACACTTGTCCCTACCTCACAGACAAGTAGAAGAATATGAGTAAGTTACAAAAGGTTAGATACAATATAGTCTCCTTTCCAAAAAGTTTAAAACTAGGTGAAACCATACTACATATACTTTTAAGGACACATATACATAGTGTAAACATAAAAATGTGAGAAAATGATAAGCATCTCATTTAGGATAGAGGATAGTTCTAAGGAGATGGGGAGCTGGGAGGTTGAGGGGGATAAAATCAGGCAGGAAGAGTTTCAGTTTTATCTGTACTAGTTTATTTCCTTAAAAAAGAAAAAGTAAGATCAGAAACAAATATTACAAACTATGAAGATCTGACAAAGCTGGTGGTAAGATACATGGGTGTGTTACATTCTCTCTATTCTTTTCTTTATGTTTGAAGTATTTGGTAATTTTATAACAATTTTATTCAAGATGCAGTTCAATTTACTAGCAAGGTTTGTGTAGTTTTAATTCAGAAGGTTCAGAATATGGTCAAGTTGTGATAATAAATAACATAAAATTGAGAATTGCTTTTAGAAATGAATGAGAAAAACATCCCATCGGAATACTGTACATCATTTTTTTTTTTAGATAAAGTGTTATACATACCTGTGAGTGCTAAATAAGAAGCAATGTAGCGAGTTTCCAGTCCATCTCTAACACCCTGAATTGCACCAAAAATTGGAGGTATGATCATAATCAGGTTACTCACTGTATTCCCTGTGGGAGAAAAACACAAAAAGATATTTAAATTAATCAATAATACTTAAAATAAAGATACATTCACTTGACCCTTAACAACAATTAAATAGGTGACTTCTCAGAAAGGTGGTGGAAAGATATTTTCAAGGTGCTGAAGAAAAATAATTTTGTACTCAATAAAAATTTCTTACAAGAATCCAAGTAAAATAAACATACTTTCAGACAAATGAAACTAAGAATTTTCTGCCAGCACATACAATAAAGGAAATTCTAAATTCTAAAGGCAAGCAGGAAAAGGATCTCAGAAAGAACCTCAGAGATACAGCAAAAAATGAGTTGGAGAAGGGAGCTTACATCAATGCTACTGAAAGTGAGGTCCATGGATGCAGTATGACAAGATAGATAGAGAACAGAGTTAATTTTGTCTGTGGAATAAAAAACCAACAAATTGGGGTTTGCATTTTGCATGTCTTTTTAAAATTTCATTTTTCTGGTAATATTTTTAGCTTCTATGCTTCTAGTAAAACACAAAAGGCAATGAATCTTAATCTGATTTTTGCTTCAATCTTTACAAAAACAAATCTCAAACATGAATAGCAAAGGAATAACAAAAGCCCCAGAAGCAGAAATAAGTAGGTAAAATAGAAAAAGAAATGGCTAAACAGTATTTTATAAATTTGACTCTGGGAAGAATAAAGTGGCATAACCAATCTTTACAAAAACAAATCTCAAACATGAATAGCAAAGGAATAACAAAAGCCCCAGAAGCAGAAATAAGTAGGTAAAATGGAAAAAGAAATGGCTAAACAGTATTTTATAAATTTGACTCTGGGAAGAATAAAGTGGCATAATATTTTCAAAATCCCAAATGAATGAACATAGGTGCTAATATCAAGACAAATTTTCAAACTGAGTGGGTAGAATAAAAACATTTTCAAACAGTCAAGAATTCAAAAAATATACTTACAACATATCTTTTCTGTGGAATCAACCAGAGAATGCAATGAGCCAAAACAAGAAAGTTAAGCATGAGAAAATATGACATGGGATCTAAGAAACAGGGGCTACAATATAGAGGAGAGAGGTAAAGAAAAGGCCTAAGATTACAGCTGTACAAAAGGACCAGAGACCAACCAGTCCAGATTGAAGCAAGAGAACCAATAACTACAAGAAAGAAATTTTCAACAAGAAAATAAAAGAAAGGGAAAGGCGATTGATAAGTTAAAAATTTTGAAAAAATGTTGGGCATTTGACATAATTGTTGGAAAATTTGTACTACAGTTTATTCAACCACTTCTCTATTGCTGAAAATTTAGATTATTTCTAATTCTTACTATTACATGCAACACTGCAAAGAATAACCACATATATATATATATTTTAACAAGTACGTGTGTTTCTGAAAAATAGATTCCAAAAAGTGAGATTGCCAAGGCAAAGAGTAAATCCATCTATTGACCAAAAAAGCATTAAAAGGAAATATCCTTTATCTTATAACGAGTAAGGATGGGCATCATTTTATATACTTAAGGACTGTTTGCATTTCTTTTCCTATAAACTGAATATTAATGTCCTTTGCAACTTCTTCTATTGGTCTTTTTTTCTTCTATAAGGAGTACTTTTTGTAAAAGGGATATTAGCTATATGTTATGAAGTGCAAACTCCTTTGACTTTGCTTATGAACAAATTTTGATGTTTTTATGTAGCTGAATTCACCAATCTCTTTTAAATAACTTCTAGATTTTTGAGTTATGGTGTTTGAAAGGACTTCTCAACTCCAAGGTTATAAAGGAATTTACCCATATTTTCTTCTGGTGCTTTTACGGTTTCTCTTTTTTAAAAATTCACTTGGGGGTTTTCCTGTTGTACAGTGTGAATATTGCTTCAACTTTATCTTTTTTCCAATGACTACCCAGTTGTGCCACCACAATGTAATTATTTTCCACAAGAAATAACAAAAAGTCTACATAAAAAATGTTACCACACAGAACAGTATTTGGTTCAGCAATGAACATTATTCACATAGACATACTGATGTTATTGATGTTATAGCCTAACTACTTATTAAGTAAAAAAAAATATGCTCTGACTTTATTAATAAAATATAGTTAAGGGGAGGAAAAGGAAGCGATAGTATAAAAAAGCTAAATTCCCAGCCACCAAAACTGGCAGACCACAGACAATATCTTAAATTCATTAAATTCACAGATCCAGAAATAGCAGTATAAGTAAACTTATTTAGGAATCTGGAGCCGAATTCTAGGAAAAAATAGCTAAGTGTGAAAAAGTTATTGCTGGACTTCTGCTTCCACACAAGATGAAGAAACAGGGACCAGATTAACCCTCCCACCTGAAATAACAACAAAAAAGACAAAATATATGAACAATCGTTTTTAAGACAATAGATATCAGGCAATGAAGGCAATGATCCGTGAGAAAGAAGAAACACATGGTGAACCGTGACTGCCCTAGCTTACTGCCTGGACTATTCAGGCCACAGCATAGGGAACGAATACCCAGGGGGAGACTGGCAGACTCCCTGAGCTGAGGAAGAAGAGCTGAGAGTTCAGGAAGCCCACAGCGACTAGATTTCAGGGGACAGAGTAAGTGAGAGATAGCTTCTGAGAGAAAGAAACCTGGAAATTTATAAAGGGACCTCTTAATTATTCAGCAGAAGACTGATCAGCATATGCATATAAGGAAATTACCCAAAGCCAGGAAAGAACCATCTTGAAAAGATTAGAGGGAACAGTACCTGTGTTCACACATGGCCAGAAACAGTGCATATTCCCACAAGCCAGAATAGTAAAATTCATGTTACACTGGACATTGGATAAAGTAATCAAGAAGGCCTTGCATGAGTAATAGGGAATAATTAACCCTAGACTGAGTCCTGTTCCAGACCCACCTAACAAATCATAAAAACAAAATCTAAAAGTATCAAACTATTTCCAAGTAGCTTAACTGAATCCCAGAACAAAACTCAAGACTATATGATAATACAAAAAATATCCAGTACCTGACAAGGTAAAACTGACAATATCTGGTATCCAATCAAAGATTACCAGATATATAAAGGAACACAATCCATGAGGATAATAATCAATTGAAGCCAACCTGGAACTGACACAGATGTTAGCATTAGCAAACAGATTAAAACAGTTCATATAAAAGTCTAGAAAATGCAAACTAGTCTATAGTGACAGAAAGCGGATTTCTGGTTGTTGGGAGGGGGAGGAGGGACAATGAGATGGAGAAGGAGAGCTTGCAAGGTGGTATAAGAAAACTTGAAGGTGATGAATATGTTCAGTATCTTGATTGTGGTGATGGTTTCTTGGGTGTATAACTATGTCAAAACTTAATTTGTACTCTTTAAATAGGTGCAATCCATTGCATGTCAATTATACCTCAAAAGCTGTCTTCTTAGAGTTTTGCATCTGGGGAGTAGAATTAGAAGGTAGAGAAGCAAAGAAGGATTAGGGAAGAGCACCACTTTCTGGTTTTGTTAAAGTCTTTTAACACTATCTAGATTTCTACCTATTTTTAAAGGGATTACTTTGACAAAATAAAAATTAATTTAAAAGACATTTAGAAAAGGGAATAAAATAGTTGGGAGTAATTTCATAGATGTGAAAAGATTTGAGCTTGACCCCAAAAGGAAAAAAAGCAGCTAAAATCTACTGAGCCTATAAAGTACCAGGTACTGGACTTTACCTTTTACATGTATTAATTTAGTTGTACTTGCTTTTTACAACAACGTTGTGAAGTATTACTGTCCTCATTAAATAAACAATAAAAGCAGGCTAAGAGATTATATAACCTACCCAACAAGCAAATGGCGGGACCAAGATTTTATTACAGGTCTATCTATTCTATCTATTCTTAAAGTCAACTTTCCTTCCACTAGATGCACTAACCAGCACAATGTTTGCACAAAGAGGGTGCTTATTAATATTTTAAAAATTGTACCAGAGAGTATTCTATTTAGAACACATTAAGTAAATTTTAACTTGTACAAATAATAAAGTAATTTGCCTAGGCGGAGTGTAAATATGTAAGGTGGGGAGCCAGATACATTGAGAGTTATAGATCTAAACTGCCGTTATCAATAGCTTTAAATAAACCTGTAGGAGATATTAAATATTTTACCATTCAAGAGAGCCTTAGGATTCAAACTAATGAAAATCTTTACTGATAACTGAGATAAAGTAACTTGCCCAAATGTACATTTAATATTAAATTTAGCTGAGATGTCAATAGTGTGGAAGTCAGGAATACATTTTAAATGACCTGTCAGGGAGGAATGGGGGGGGGGGGTCTTAGAAACTACATGAAACTCAATTAAGGACAATGCAAAGTTTTGCAAATTAAAATGAAGAATTGTAAAGCACAAACACAGGCTTGTGTGAGAGACAGAATAAGAACAACCCCAGGAGAAAGTTCCAAAGATAGAAAGATGACAGTAGCCTATTCAGGTGGAAGGAGATGGTAGTGGTGGTGGGGGGTGGATACTACCTCAAAGCCATATTTAGAGGCAAAAATGGAAAAGAGCTGGATAGTGGTCAGCTTCTCTTGGGAATGCTCGTCTATTTGTGGCACCCTATTTTAAACTAAACAGATACTAAAGCATTCAGAGATGAGACTAAAATAAAGAAATAATTTTCATAGTAAACAAAATGTCATATGAGGAATGAAATGACTGCTGTCTTGAAATATCTGAAGGAATCGTAAATTGAAGGTGAACGAGGCTGTTTATGTCTCTAAAATATCAGAATTAAAATCAGTGACATTGCAGAGAAGCAGATTTCCACTCAATATAAGGCAAAACCCTCTAAAATTAAATCTGTCCAAAAAATGTAATAAGCTGCTTTTTTAGACTATGAGCTTTTGGGGGTCAGGGACCATATCTTATTCATATGAGGGGTTGTCAAAAAATTCATGGAAAGATTTGTATTATCTTTTAATTCCATATTTCCATGAACTTTCTGAAGTACTCTCATTCTTGTATCCCTATCACCTGGCATAATACTCAGGACAGAGCAGGCACTCAGGAAAGTCTGGTAAAATGAATAAATCCACGCATGCATGCTTGCTTAACCTGAGTGTAGTACTTTTTCCTTTATACGCTGGTATTATTTGTAAAATTGTGTGCTTCTTACTTTTTTGATTTAACAATGGTTAGAGCAGATAGATTGTTTACTTTAGAATGACTTAGCTCTTTAAAAAAAAATGACACAAGTTCATTGTAGAAAATTTAAGCAATTCAGAAAAGAAAAAGTAAATCATTCAACATTCCGAGGCCCAGAAATTATTGTTACTAATATTTGCTAAGCTTTAGATATATAGAAAGAGATAAAAGGATGAATGAATTTAAAAAGAAAAAGTTTTATAGGATATTAGACATGATCTTTTTATTAAAAAAAAAGTATTAAAAATACTTTAACAAAACAAAGTGATACTGAATATGAAACCACTAAAAGATTAGAGTCCTGATGTTTACATGTTTAATTTTTATTGCAAATGCATTCTTGCTGTGAAAGATGAAGAAATTCATACTCTTAAATTTCCTTCCACCTACCCTGCCCTACTTACTGATTTTTATTAGTCATTTCCACATTGTCAAGGATTTTATATTTCACATTATGATTTATGTTTTGGTCTGCAAGCTACATTTTCTCTCCTTTTTTTTTTCTTTTTAAAAAAATAATAGCATATCATAAAATTCACCCTTTGAATATGTAAAATTCAGTAGTTTTTAAAACATATTTAAAAACTTGTGCAACCATCACCACTACTTAATTTTTAGAACATTTTTATCAGCCCCAAAAGAAACCCCAGACCCATCAGCAGCCACTCACCATTCCCTCCTTTCCACAGCCCCTGAAGACCACCAATCTACTTTATGTCCCTACGGATTTGGCTATTCTGGACATTTCATATAAATAAAAGCAACAATATATAGTATTTTTGTCTAGCTTCTTTCACTTAGCATAAGGTCTTCAAGGTTCTTCCATGTTGTAGCATGTATCCAGAACTTCATTCTTTTTTACTGGCAATTGTATGGGATATACCACATTTTATTTATACATTCATCAGTTGGAAACTTGGGTTCTTTCCACTTTTGGGCTATATGCATAATGCTGCTATGAACATTCATGTACAAGTTTTTTGTGTGGACATATGTTTTCAATTCTCCTGTGTATATATGCCTAGCAGTCGAATTCCAGGGTCATGTTGTAATTCCGTATCTCATCCTTGTGTTTAGCCCCAGTCCTGTATTTAAGTGGATATAATGCCTACCACCAGTCTTTTTTTCCCCATGGCCTTTCTTTCCCTGTTTTGCCTTTTTTTAAAAAAATCAAGTTTTAGTTGTTTATATTTCATCACCCATCTTTATATAGTTTTTCTTGTGTTTAGCCCCAGTCCGGTATTTAAGTGGATATAATGCCTACCACCAGTCTTTTTTTCCCCATGGCCTTTCTTTCCCTGTTTTGTCTTTTTTTAAAAAAATCAAGTTTTAGTTGTTTATATTTCATCACCCATCTTTATATAGTTTTTTTAAGGATCTAGAGGTGCTGTATTCCCTGACTTCTTGAGTTCTTGAGAATACTGTCTTTTGCCTTTATATTTAAAAAATGACTTATCTATAAAATCTTCTGGTCTTTCTTTTCTTCAAGAGTTTCAAAAAGTTTGCTGTTGTCTTCCAGACTTAATGATACCATAGAGAAGTTTGAAATAGTCTGAATTCTTCCCTTTTAGATGACTTGCTTTGGCCTAGATCCCTGAAGAATTCTTTCTTTATACCTGATGCTATGTATTTGGGCAGCTATTGGGCCTCCAGATCAGATGAAGATGCTATACTCACTGTAGTCTCTATAAAGCTGTATGATAATGCAGTATCTCTCTTTAAGGCTAAGTAAACTAGTATTACATTAAAGACACTTTTGGCTCCTGAGTCAGACTGAAAACTTGAACCTATAATTGTATAATTTATAACAACATCAAAACACATCACATACTTAGGAATAAATATAACTAAGATTTACAAGACATGACACTAATAAAACAGGTTTTGGGGTACCAAGAAAAAAAGCTGATTCTAAACTTTGTATGGAAATATGAAAGGCCTAGATGAGCCAAGACGATCTTCAGTAACACAGCAAAATTGGAATATTTACACTACTAGATATCAAGGCCTATTAACAAGGATAGATAAATAGAACAATAGGACAGATAAGATTATAAGAACAAACTAACATTTGTAGTCACCAGATTTATGACAAACATGACCCTGCAGTAAAGTCAGGAAAGGATGGTCGTTTCAATAAAGAGTACTAGACATTTACAGAGGAAAAAAATGAATCTGGACCTCAAGCCCATACTCCTCACACAAAAATAAATTACAGATGTACTACAGATCTAAATGTAAAAAATCAAATAAAACTTTTAGAAGAAAACATGAGAAAATCTTCATGACCTTGAAGTGGCAATAATTTTTTAAATAGGACATGAAAACGATTAACCACAAAGGCCAAAAAAAAAATGATAAACTCACTAAGACTAGAAAATCAGGGAGACAAAATAAAGGTTGCTTTTAAAAAGCTGATTTAAAGAATAATACATATAAAATTGCT
Organism: Galeopterus variegatus; assembly: GCF_000696425.1. NCBI lineage: Eukaryota > Metazoa > Chordata > Mammalia > Dermoptera > Cynocephalidae > Galeopterus > Galeopterus variegatus. The sequence goes on from NW_007726847.1 coordinate 287,804, forward strand.
TTGCAAATAAGGGGCCATATAAAGGTTAGCTAATTTAATTTACTAAGTAAAACTAATGCATATAAAATGATCACAGATTTAAAACCTTTGGTTAAAAAATGGTATCAATTGGGGTCCAATCAGAAGAGATAATCTACAGAGTAATTTGAACAAGAAAAGCTTACTACCAAGATTTATTAACTATAAGAGAGAACTGGAGTAATGAGGGATTGACTAGTAAAAAGTAAAGAGAACACTACAGAATAAAGGAAGATTTAAGGTGCAGCCACTACTCCTAAAGTTGAAAGCATGCACCAAAGGAAGAGGCTCCCCAGAGCTGTACAACCATGTTTCACTGAATAGCAGAAAAGTTACTGTGGTGCCATGCCTGCAGTGCTTGCTGAAAATCTACCCTTTGAAATTTGTTGGAAATCTCCCTTCTAGGGTGTCAACAAAAGCTGAACACATAAACTATGTATGGAGTCAGGGGGGTGGGCAGGGGAAGCTACTGGCTCCTAGGTACTGTTGAGTGCCATACTCTGCACTAAAGAAGGTGACTACACTTTAGGAGCTGGACACTGGTGAAGCCTCAGGCACCGTATGAGCCATTCACTGTTAAGCCGCTTGGCCTGCAAGAGCTGGCACCAGAGAAGCCACGAAGCCAGCACAACAGAAACAGGAAAGAAAACCCCTTCCTCTTCCAATGTTTCTCTAGTGCCCTCTACTGACAAAGTTTAACATCCTGCTGCTGTCAAAGAAAAATACGTAAAGAGTTTAGATCCATTTTCACAGAATGGATGGTGAATTTGGTGCTGAGAGGTAATAAATTGATAACCAGTAAAATTATAAAACTATGTTTTCACCAATAATGGCTGGAAGAATTAAAAAGATAAATAATAGAAAATAAAGGCTGAATTACTTCTACTAAGAGTTTAATTGGGTTTGGAATTAAATGCTACCAGAAAATTCAATTAAAATAGTTTCTTTTCTGGAAATAAAAACTAGAGATTCATTTATAAACCACACAATAGTATAGTAAATTATTAAAGAAAAATTTTCTTTCTAGAGTGGAGTCCTATTTGAATACATACTTAGGGGATTAAAAAATCTGAAAACTATGATATTTTTATATCCCCAAACACAATCTCCTAATATAATACAAATCATAGGCAAGATTAACAACATTCCAGGAATCTCAGTATTTCTTAATAGTTAAAGTTATCTTTTGTCAAGGGAAAAAACCTCAAATATCAAAAGTATGGGAAAGAAAGGGGAAAAGAGCAATGTGCAAAAGGGAAAATGTAAAGAACTCTGAATATATAGTAGGAAGACGTTTGCCTCACCATGACAGTGGGTGGAGCCAGTGTGCTCATCAGTCTAAACAGTTCTCCAACATTTGGCAGAATATGTAGAGCCCTGAAGTGACTAGATAAGCAATTTGGAGCTCAGTTGCATTACAAATGTATAACAATCACCCAGAGCTAAGGATCAAAAAATACAAGCATTAAAACCTGAAGCTGAAAAAGTCATCTATACTGCTTCATTACAACTGAGAAGAGCCCTCCTGCACAGTCAGCAAGTGAGCTAGATAAAAGCTGTAACTGGCTTGAGTGTGAAAGCAACCCAGCACTTTCCCAAAAGCGAGTTCATTTTGCCATATATTTTACTGATTATGCAAATGTTCAAATAATGTTACACATTCCCCAAACCTCAGAGACTTCAGAGTTGGAAGAAGATGGAAAGATCATCTACTTTAACCTCTCCAATTTATACTAGGTAGCATTTTGTTTGTACCCACTACCTCCTTCTAGCTGTGTGAACATGGGCAACTTACTTATGCTGAAGCCTTAGTTCCCTGACCTGTAAAATGAAAAAAACAAAACAAAAAAACACAATAATATTTATTTAAATAGTTAAATATGATAAAAATAATAAACATGACCAAATAATACATATAAAATCATTTCTAATATGAGAAAGATCCATTGAATATTATATAGGAACTTCCACAATCTTGCTGTGTTAGGAACTGAGAGCTGCCTGGGTATTGTCTTAATACTTGGACCAGCTCAAGAACAGTTATCACAAAGAAGAAGTTTTGCCCTCCAATCTAGACCAGTAATAAAGTTGTAGGGTACTCTGATTCATCCAAAATTTAAAAAAAAATCATATAAATGCCTGTTACAGTATTAGGTACTCCTTACAGTAGCTTCAAATTAAGACAGATAACAGAATAAAAATAGGAATTAGAATAGGTGTGTCTTACTTTAAAAAATGACAAACAAAAGTTTAGTTCAATCTGACAAACATTTATTAAGTATTTTCTATAGGGCATGGAACGGGGCTGGAAGCTGGAAAGAAAAGTTAACAAGTGAATAACCCTAGTTCCTATCTTGAAAAAGTATATGTACAATTTAGTAGGAAAGATAGACAGGTAAACAACTAGCAAAGGAGAATGAAAGGGCCAAAGAGCACAAACAAACAATATACTACTTAAGGGGACGGAGGGAACACAAGACTGGCTTCAGTAAGAAGGGAACACTTCAGCTGTGCCTTGAAAGAGTAAAGATATGCAGGATATTTATCACCACTAATACAAGAGTCATCCTGTTTTCTTTAGAGTGCATCAGTACCTTCAAAAAATTGTTTGATTTATAAAAATTAGTTTTTTTCACATTTCTCAAAAAATTATACATTATACTTTTATTGTATCTAAGTTATAACTAAAAATATTTAAAAATTAGATATTGTAAAAATGGAAAAATTCACACTAAATTCAAAAGGAAGTACATCTTAGGCTTGGGAAGAAAGGCCAAGTACACAGTGGTAAAGAGATAACAGAAGAACTTGGAAGTGCCATATCAGTTATGATTCAGGTAAACCCTGAACAAGATGAATGTTACAGGGGAGGGGAAAGACTCAGTAAAAAGAGCATTATAGGTGCATAATGCTGCTTAAAAGACGGTTCAAAGATGAGTGCTGGACAGTGAGAAGGACTTCAAACAGATAAGCATGATAGAGATGACATGAGTCAGAGAACAAGAGAAGTAAGATGGTCTTGAACTCACGAGGAATATTTTGTAAAATAAAGATTTCAGATTTATCCAAAGGTCGAATAGGGAAAGTTTGCAAACCATGCTCAGGAATGAAGAGGCATTATTAAAATGACAGAATCTGAAAATGATTATTTTAATAATCCCTACTTCTCCTTCATTTTTATTGGAACTTTCTTTTCAGGGCCCAACTCAAATCTTACTTAAATTTGGTGAAGTTCTTCCTAACCACCTTACTGAAAATATCCATATCTTTCACAGAACTTACGGCTCTAACCTCTCACCTGGCACTTAGCACAGACTGCCTTGCATAAATAGTTCTCTTTTCACTAAATCAAATCAATAGATATATTTATGTCTTAACTCCTCAGATTTCTAGAGTACAGTAGGCTTACCTTCATTCACTCATTCAATAGCAGATACTTGCTGAGCATTTACTGTGGAAAGATACTATTAAAGAAATATGGGGAGTTCCAGTCAAGAGGCTGGAATAGATAGTTCTGAGTGTCACTCTTTCCCACAAATCAACCAATTTAAAACATAAAAATGTAACAGCAGCCAAGCTGGGGCCACTGGTCCCCAGGGGAAAAGGAGAGACATACGAAATTCATGAAGGTGGGAGAAACCACGATGAGAGAAAGAAAAAACTGCTTGGAGCATTTTGGGCTGCAGCCGCTTTAAGGCTGGAGCTGACGAGCGCATGGAGCAGGAGCCAGCAAAAGGCGCAGCTGTGCCCTTCAGATGGAGTTACTTGGCTAGTTCTGAGTGTCACTCTTTCCCACAAATCAACCAATTTACAACATAAAAATGTGACAGCAGCCAAGCTGGGACCACTGGTCCCCAGGGGAAAAGGAGAGACATACGAAATTCATGAAGGTGGGAGAAATCACGATGAGAGAAAGAAAAAACTGCTTGGAGCATTTTGGGCTGCAGCCGCTTTAAGGCTGGAGCTGATGAGCGCATGGAGCAGGAGCCAGCAAAAGGCGCAGCTGTGCCCTTCAGATGGAGTTACTTGGCGGCAGCAGGGGAAAAGAGGGCCTTGGCAGCCCCCAAGACAGCAAGACCACTAATAGGGTTCCCATGGACCCACGTAGGAGCGAGAAGCCAGAACAACTGAAAAAAGGAAGCGATTAAGAGGCTGGTGAGTCATCACAAGGAACTGGTACAGGGCCCGTCCCATGGGAAGTGTTTGGAGCATGGGCAGTGGGGGAAATGGGCCCACTGGGAGAAAACTGGGACACAGCAAGGACAGCCAACCTGCCCCCCAATCAGCACAGGACCACTCAGAGGAGACTGGTCAGAAAATATAATTGCATGGGGTGCAGTTTGATGAAAAGACTCAGGCCCAGATCAGAGTTTCTACACAACCCAGGTGCAGCAGGTCTCTGGAGAGCCAGAAGTACCTATAAGGCCAACCATTAAACCCTGAGCTGCACAAAAAGCACTTCCCCAGGTAAACAGCAGCAAAGCAGTAATTTAGCTCAACCATAGAGCTCAAGTACTGGTTCCCACAGGAAGTTCCCCCATTTTAGAAGTGAGCAAACGACAAAAAATTAGTTCTGGCCCAGGCACACCACCAGCGCATTGGGGCCTGCCTGGGAACCAGAGGCTTGAAGCTGGGGACTGGAGCCCACTCCCACATCCAGGCACACATTGCACCAGTGCCTTGGGGCCTGCCCAGGGACCTGAGGCATGGAGAAGGGGACCGGACTACCCTCCCACAACCAGGCACACCATGCCAGTGCCTTGGAGCCCACCCAGGGACCCGAGATATGGAGTGGGGACCAGACCTCTCACCCACAACCAGGCACACTGCCAGCACCTCATGGTCCTGCCCTGGGACCCTAAACATGGAGAAGGAGACTGGAACCCCCTCCCACAACCGGGCACACCATGCCAGTGCCTTGGGGCCTGCCTGGTGACCTGAGGCACAGAGCCAGGGACTAGACCCCTCCCGCAACCTGGCACACTGTGCCAGTGCATCAGGGCCCGCCCGGTGACCCAAGGCATGGAACTGGGGACCAGACACCCCCACCCACAACCAGGCATACCGCCAGCACCAAGGAGCATGCCAAAAACATCACCTCCATGTGGGTGGCCCACCACAGCCACCACAATAACCATGGCTGCTGCAAAAGCAGCTAGACGCAACAACCACCATGCACATGGTCCGCCAACCACTGGAGTGCACTGACACAAGGAGAGTCACTAGCAGACATAAAGAAGAGGATTTCTCTTTCCACAAAGCCCACTTCAGAGTGACAGAAGAAGCATCTGCTCTATGATAATATTGGGAGACCTGATCACACCTTTCAGCATTGGACAGATCATCTAGGCAACAAATCAACAGAGTAACCATTATTCTTTCAGAAAGAGAGAAGAAATCTAGGGTAATTAGAGGGGGGAGGAGGTGGGAGGAGGGATGGGGAGAGATTGAACAAGGGGCATAAAGAATAACTGATTTGTAACAATATATATGCTAGTAATAGTGATTTGATCAATATATCTCAATGTTGAACCCCCAAAATATGTATAATCAATTTTGATTTAATTAATAGAATAATTGTTTAAAAAATAAAATTATTAATTGAGGGGGAAAAAAAAAGAAATATGGGAGTGACGTCAATAAGATGGCCAACTATGGGCCGGCCCGGTGGTGCACTGCTACAGTGCGCCGCTTGGGAGCGCAGCGGCGCTCCCGCCGAGGGTTCGGATCACACATACAGGCCGGTTCCCGCTCACTGGCTGAGCGAGGTGCGGGCGCGACACCGAGGGTTGCGATCCCGTTGCTGGTCCCGGTCCGGTACGGGCGCGACACTGAGGGTTGCGATCCGTTGCCGGACACGAAAAAAGACAAAAAGGAAAAAAAATTAAAAAAAAAATAAAAATAAGATGGCCAACTAGAAGAGCAGCGCTCATCTCTTCCACAAAACAATGAATAAACAACTACAATTGGATGAACATAACTAAAGGAGAGCACTGGAGTACTTCAAAGGAGTAACAGAAATGCTAGTGAGCACAGAAATTCAGGATAGCCACACAGCACAGAGAACAAAAGGAAACACCCAGCCTCCACCATGCCATCTTCCACCCAGGAGCAGCTGCAAACCATGAGGAACTTTTCCCTGTGGAAGAAAAGGTAAGTGAGAGAACTCCAGCAGCCCCCATGAACACCTTGGACACCTACTGTCCTCACCACTGGTTATCCCTGCAGTCCTCACAAGCACTAAGACCAGCTGAGGGAGATTCCTGAAGTCCACACATTTGTGCTCCCCCACAGAAGGAGCCAACACTGTGCCCTGCCCTCTGTGGACTACATGGTTACTGTACTATGCCATCTTGCAACCAAAACTATTGCTAGAGTATATCTTGTTCCAGGGGTGAGTGGCCATAGCACCCTTTCATCTCTGAGGCTAAGCTGCTGCTGAACCACTCCCACCCAGTGGTCCAACATCCCCAAGCCAAACTGTGAGCAGCTGTTACACCCTACTCTGTGGGGCTCTGCTGCTGTGGAGCACCTCTATCTACCCCTCCCAGTTGCAGCTGTGCCCCTTCCCCTCAGGTGTGAACTGAAGCTATGCACTCCCTCCTAAGGAATCAGTGAATCAGTAGAATTGCTACAGCTACCCCTCCCAGCTGCTACTGTGCCCTGCCTCTAGGGCCCGAACCAAAGCTGCGCACTGCCTCCTGAGGAAACTGCCTTCACAGAGCCATTCCATATACCCCTCCCAGTTGATCCTGCACCTGGGGACTGGAGATAAAGCTGCACACTGCCTCCTGAGGTTACAGGGCTTTGGTGGAACTGATCCACATACCTCTGCCAGCCACTGCTGGGCCCTAACCCCTTGTGCTGGAGTTGAAGCAACACCTGGCATCCCAGGGAAATGGTGCTTTGGCCACCCAGAGCAGTCATACTCCTAGGCCTGAAGTGAAACAGCACATTGGGGAATTGGTGCCTTGGCCAAGCAGAGCAGTTGGGCATCCTAGGGCTGAGCTGATGTAGTACTTGGCATCCCAGGGAAACAGAGCAGAGGCTGAGCTGAGATGCCCTGACCTACAGGCTAAACAACTTAGAACCCTGCTTTTCTGGAGCTAGACAAGCCCCCTTGAGACTGAGCTGCTGAGGTACCCTTTTCCCTGGGAAAAGAGTCAGTGTTATGTTGCTCCCCACTCCCCAAGGCCCAAATGACAGCTGTGTTCTGCCATTCTAGGGTCCTTGCTGCTACTGCACCTGGCCTCACAGAGTTTAGGATTATGCCAAGTTCTATCATCCCAGGGTCTAGAGTCACCACTGCACAATGCCTTATCCCCTGGGACCCAAGTGACCACTCAGTTAGCTCTGGTTCCCGAGCTGCAGCCATACCCTGCTCCCCAGGCCCAAACCTCCAGAGGACCCATTTTCCCCCAGAGCAGGGCCAGTACTATGCCCTGACCCAAGGGTTAAAGTCACAGCTACAACCTGGCCCACTGGGCACAAGCTGCCAGAAGGTGTCTCAGAGTATCAGATCCTGGCTCTGTGGGCAATCTACATCCAACAACCCTGCTACACAGAGTGAACCTGCACCCCAAGACCTAGATGCCACAATAGGTTCATGAGACCCTAAGCATAGAACTCCAGCTCCACAGCTGCTCTAAGCACCCACATCTGGAACCCAGCACGGCAACAGCTGCTTATAGGTTGTGTCAGACCTGACACCAAAAGGAATCCCCTTGTTGAACTTTCTCCATTGTGGGGGAAATAAAAGAAGACTCTAAAAGCCCTTGCTATTAAAGATCTTAACAACCTACACCACTATAGACTATACCACTGCATCTAAACAGAACCAGAATTATAACACCCTTCCCAACCAGCATACTAAGGCCCATCTGTAGGTGAAAGACATTGTCTGTAAGAGCCACATTGTGAAGTTTGGAAGAGGCAACTGTTCCAAAATACACACAAACATCAATGCAGGAGCACAAGAAATATTTAAAAGCAAGAAAATATGACACCACCAAAGGAATATACTAACACTCCAGTGAAAAAGAGAATCTGCAAATTGCTGGATAAGAAATTCAAAATAATGATCTTAAGAAAACTCAATGAGATACAAGAGAATATGGATAAACAATTCAATGAAATCAGGAAAATAATTCATGATATGAATGAGAAAATTAATAAAAAAAACAAATATCATAAAAGAACCAAATAAATCTTGCAACTGAAGAATTCAAAGAGTAAATTAAAAAATACAATAGAGGCCTTCAAAACAGACTAGATCAAGCAGAAAAAAAGGCTCTGAATTTGAAGACAGATTGTTTGAAATTACCCGGAAGGGGGGGGGGAAAGAGTGAAAAGAGCCTAGAGAAATTATGGGACACCATCATGTAAGCAATATTTGCATTATGGGAGTACCAGAAGGAGAAGAGACAGGAAGAGGCATAGAAAGCATATTAGGTGAAATAATAGCCAAAAACTTCCCAAGTCTTGGGAGAGATATGGACACCCAGATTCAGAAAGCTCAAAGTTCCCCAAATAGATTTAACCTAAAAAGGTACTCTCTGAGGTACATTATAGTCAAATTGTCAAAAGTCAAAGAAAAGAGAGAATTCTATAAACAGCAGGACAAAATGTCAGGTCATGTATAAAGGAATTCCCATTAGACTAACAGCCAATTTCTAAGCAGAAACTTTACAGGCCAGGAGAAAATGAAATGATATATTCAAAGTGCTGAAAGAAAAAAAAAAAAAACTGCCAACCAAGAATGCTATACCCAGCAAAGCTATTCTTCAAGAATGGAGAAATAAAGCCTTTTTCAAGCAAGCAAGCAAAAACTGAGGGAATTGATCATCAGTACATGGACCTTACAAGAAATGCTCAAAGGAGTCCTATACCTGGAACAGAAAGGATGATAACCACCATCAGGAAAACACACAAAATCATAAAACTCACTGGTAAAGCAGATACACAAATGGGAAAAGGAAAGAAACCAAACCTTAACAGTACAGAAAACCACCAAACTGTAATAAACAATGAGAGGAAGAAAAACACAAAGACCATACAAAACAACCAGAAAACAATCAACAAAATTATAGGAAGTCCTTACCTATCAATAAGAACATTAAATTTAAATAGACTAAATTCCCCAACTAAAAGATACAGACTGACTGAATGGATTAAATAAATAAATAAATGGCTCAACTATATGCTACCTACAATACACTTCATCTGTCAAAACACACAGATGGAAAATGAAGAGATGAAAAAAAAATTCCATGAAAATGAAAACCAAAAGTGAGCAGGAGTAGCAATACTTACATCAGATAAAACAGACTTTAGGCAAAAAACCATAAAAAGAGACAAAGAAGGTCATTATAGAATGATAAAGGGATCAATTCAGCAAGAGGACATAACAATTATTAATATATAAGCACCCAACATTGGAGCACACAGATTTATAAAGGAAATACTTTTAGATCTAAAGGGAGAGAGAGACTCCAATTCAATAACAGATGGGAGAGCTGGCCTGTGGCTCACTTGGGAGAGTGTGGTGTGGTGCTGACAACACCAAGTCAAGGGTTGAGATCCCCTGACCGATCATCTTTTTAAAAAAATAATAAAATAACAGATGGGGACTGCAATACCCCCAGACAGAAAATAAACAAAGAAACACTGGATTTAAACTACACTATAGACTAAATGGACCTTTTGGACACTTATAAAACATTTCATCCAAAAGCTGCAGAATGATACACATTTTTTTCATCAGCACATGAAATATTTTCTCAAATTGACAAGATGTTAGACCACAAATCAAGTTTCAACAAATTTAAAAAAACTGAAATCATATCAAGTATCTTCTCTGATCAAAATGAAATAAAACTAGATATCAATAAGAAGAGAAACTTTCAAAACTGTACAAATACATGAAGATTAAATAACATGCTCCTGAACAACCAACAGGTCAAAGAAGAAATTTAAAATAAAATTTAAAAATATCTTGAAACAAATGAAGACAGAATACAACATACCAAAATCTATGGGAGACAACTAAAGCAGTATTAAGAGGTAAGCTTATAGTAGTAAACACCTACATCAAAAAAAAAAAAAAAAGAAAGATTTCAAATAAACAATCTAATGACACATCTCAAGAAAGTAGAAAAGCAAGAACAAGAAAAACTCAAAATTAGTAGAAAGAAAAAATAATAAACATCACAGCAAATATAAACAGAAGTTAAACTAAAAAATATAAAAATATACAAAAGATCAACAAAATGAAATATTGGGTTTTTGAAAATAAGCAAAATTGAAAAACCATTAGTTTGAATAACAAGAAAAAAAGAGAGAAGACTCAAATAAAATCAGAAATGAAAAAGAAAGCATTAAACTTATACCACAGAAATACAAAGAATCATTAAAGACTATTGTAAACAACTATATGCCAATAACTTAGAAAACCTAGAGGAAATGGATTAAATCCTGCACATATACAACTTGCCAAGATTGAACCAAGAAGAAATAGAAAACCAGCAAAGGCCAGTTATGACTAACGAGATTCAATAAGTAATAAAAGTCTCCCATCAAAGAAAAGCCAAGGACTGGCTGGCTTCACTGCTGAATTCTACCAAACATTAAAAGAATTTGTACCAGTTCTTCTCAAACTCTTCTGGAAAAATAAAGAAAAGGGAATTTTTCCAAACTCATTCTATGAGGCCAGCATTACCCTGATACCCAAACCAGACAAGGACACACAAAAAAAGAAAACTACAAGCCAATATCCTTGATGAACATAGATGCAAAAGTCCTCAACAAAATACTAGTAAACCAAATCCAGCAGTATATAAAAAAGATCTTTCACCATGATCAAGTGGGATTTATCCCAGGGATGCAGGGATGGCTCAACATTCACAAAACAATAAACACAATACATCACACAAACAGAATAAAGGATATAAGGATATGATCACCTTGAGAGATGCAGAAAAAGCATTTGATAAAGCTCAACATCTCCGCATAATAAAGACCCTTAAAGAAGTAGGTATAGAAGAAACATACTTCAACACAATTAAGGCCATATATAACGAACTCACCCTAATATCATACTGAATGGTGAAAAGCTGAAAGCTTTTCCTCTAAGAATTGGAACAAGACAAGGATGCCCACTCTCACCACTCTTATCCAACATAGTACTGGAAGTCCTAACCAGAGTAATTACACAAGAGAAAGAAATAAAAGATATCTACCTTGGAAAAGATGAAGTCAAATTGTCCTTGTCTGCAGATGACATGATCTTATTTATAGAAAACCCTAAAAGCTCCAGCAGAAAAACTCTTAGAACTGACAAACAAATTTAGCAAAGCTGCAAGATACAAAAACAACATATAAAAATCAGTAGCACTTCTATACACCAATAATGAGCTAACGGAAAAAGCAATCCCATTACAATAGTTACCAAGATAAATAAATAAATAAATAAATAAATAAATAAATAAATAAATAAATAAATAAATAAAACCAAACGGAAAAAGCAATCCCATTACAATAGTTACCAAGAAAAATAAATAAATAAATAAATAAATAAATAAATAAATAAATAAATAAATAAATAAAACCAAAAAACCTAATTTATCCAAGGAGGTAAAAGTTCTTTACAAGGAAAACTATAAAAAACTGATGAAATAAATTGAAGAGGACACAAAGAAATGGAAGACTCCCATGTTCACGGATTGGAAGAACTAATACTTTGAAGATGAACCTAAAAAAGTGATCTACCCAAGTCTATGCAATCCCCATCAAAATACCAATGACATTGTCATAAAAAAAGAAAAAAAAAATCCTAAAATTCATATGGAACCACAAAAGACCCTGAACAGCCAAAGCAATCCTGAGCAAAAGGAAGAAAGCTGGAGGCATCACACTATCTGACTTCAAAATATACAACAAACCTATGGTAACCAAAACAGCATGGTACTGGTATAAAAACAGACACACAGACCCCTGGAACAGAATAAAGAACCTGGAAATAAAGGCACTTATTTATAGCTAACTGTTTTTTGACAAAGGTACTAAAAATATTCCTTGGGGAAAGGACAGTCTTTTCAATAAATAGTGCTGGGTGAAACTAGACTCATATCTCTAACCATACACAAAATCAACTCAAAATGGATTAGACTTAAATGTAAGAACAAAAACTATAAAACTATTAGGAGAAAACATAGGGAAAACACTTCAGGACATAGATCTGGGCAAAGACTGTATGGAGAAGACCTCAAAAGCACAGGCAAAATAAACAAGAATAGATAAATGGGATTGTATCAAACTGAAAAGCTTTTGCACAGCAAAGTAAACAATCAATGGGGGTTTCTCAAAAAACCAAAAATAGGGGGCCGGCCCGGTGGCGCACTGCTACAGTACGCCACTTGGGAGCGTGGCGACGCTCCCGCCAAGGGTTCGGATCCCACATACAGACCGGTTCCCGCTCACTGGCTAAGCGAGGTGCGGGCGCAGCACCGAGGGTTGCGATCCCGTTGCCGGTCCCGGTCTGGTACGGGCGCGACACTGAGGGTTGCGATCCGTTGCTGGACACGAAAAAAGACAAAAGGTGCTGGTGAGGATGTGGAAAAATTGGACCCTTTATACACCGTTGGTGGGAATGTAAAGTAGTGCAACCATATGGAAAACAGTATGGAGGCTTCTCATAAAACCAAAAATAGAACTACCATATGATCCAGCAATCCCATTTCTGGGTATATTCAAAGGAAAGGAAATCAGTATATTGAAGAGACATCTGCACTCCCATGTTTACTGCAGCACTATACACAATAGCCAAGATATGGAATCAACCTAAATGTTCATCAACAGATGAAGGGATAAAGAAAATGTGGCATATATGCCATAAAAAAGAATGAAATCCTGTCATTTGCAGCAACATGGATGAGCTTGGAGGACATTACATTAAGTTAAATAAGTCAAGAACAAAAAGAGAAATACCACACATTCTCAATTCATATGTGGAAGCATAAAGTTGACCCTATAGAATTAGAGAATAGAATAGTGGTTTACCAGAGGCTGGGAAGGAGAGGGGAGGGGGGAATAGTGAGGGGTAGGTTAACAAAATTACAGATGGGTAAGAGGAATAAGATCTAGTGTTGTATAGCATTGAAGGGTGATTATAATTAACAACAATTCATTGTATAATTTCTTTTTTTTTTTTTTCCTTTTTGTCTTTTTTCGTGTCTGGCAATGGATCGCAACCCTCAGTGTCGCGCCTGTACTGGACCGGGACTGGCAACGGGATCGCAACCCTCGGTGCTGCACCCGCACCTTGCTCAGCCAGTGAGCAGGAACCAGTCTGTATGTGGGATCTGAACCCTCGGCGGGAGCACCGCCACACTCCCAAGCGGCACACTGTAGCAGTGCGCCACCGGGCCGGCCCCCATCAACCAATTTTTTTTGTCTCTCTTTTTTTTTTTTTTTCCTTTTTGTCTTTTTCCGTGTCTGGCAATGGATCGCAACCCTCAGTGTCGCGCCTGTACTGGACCG
>NW_007726847.1:302140-303834 GCF_000696425.1 Galeopterus variegatus
CAATAGCCAAGATATGGAATCAACCTAAATGTTCATCAACAGATGAAGGGATAAAGAAAATGTGGCATATATGCCATAAAAAAGAATGAAATCCTGTCATTTGCAGCAACATGGATGAGCTTGGAGGACATTACATTAAGTTAAATAAGTCAAGAACAAAAAGAGAAATACCACACATTCTCAATTCATATGTGGAAGCATAAAGTTGACCCTATAGAATTAGAGAATAGAATAGTGGTTTACCAGAGGCTGGGAAGGAGAGGGGAGGGGGGAATAGTGAGGGGTAGGTTAACAAAATTACAGATGGGTAAGAGGAATAAGATCTAGTGTTGTATAGCATTGAAGGGTGATTATAATTAACAACAATTCATTGTATAATTTCTTTTTTTTTTTTTTTCCTTTTTGTCTTTTTTCGTGTCTGGCAATGGATCGCAACCCTCAGTGTCGCGCCTGTACTGGACCGGGACTGGCAACGGGATCGCAACCCTCGGTGCTGCACCCGCACCTTGCTCAGCCAGTGAGCAGGAACCAGTCTGTATGTGGGATCTGAACCCTCGGCGGGAGCGCCGCCGCACTCCCAAGCGGCACACTGTAGCAGTGCGCCACCGGGCCGGCCCCCATTGTATAATTTCAATTAGTTAGAAGAGAGGATTTTGAATGTTTCCAATGTAAAGAAATGATAAATGTTGGTGATAATGAATATATTGATTAACCTGATTTGATCACACATTATATACATGTATCAATATATCACACAATACCCCATAAATATGTACAATTATTATGTATCAGTTTTTTATAAATAAATAAAGTTGATCTCAGTATAGAGTAGAAAAGTGGATACCAGAGGCTGGGTGGGGGAAGGGAGAAGGGAGTATGGAGAGAGGTTGCTCAATGGGTACAAAGTTACAGTTAGATAGGAGGAATGAGTTCTGGAGTTCTATTGCACAGTAGGGTGACAATAGTTAACAATGATGTAGAATATATTTCAAAATAGCAAGAAGAGAGGATTTTGAATGCTCTCACCACAAAGAAATAATAAATGTTTGATTTGTTTGGTTTGCTAAGTGCCATGATTTGGTCATTACACAATGTATACAGGTATCAAAATATCATGATGTATCCCATAAATATGTACAATTACTATGTGTCAAATAAAAATAAACATTACACTTAATTTAAAAAAAAAAAAAAAGGATACAAAAGAAAACCAGGCTCTGCCCTGATGCAAATGAAACTAGTACCAAACTTAGAACATAGTAAAGATATTTAAAATCTAATAGACATGACAAGAGGTCTTCAAAAATTTCATGGAAAGATTCGTATTATCTTTTAATTCCATATTCCCATGAACTTTTGAAGTACCCTAGTATGTTAGATGTGGTTTAATTACAATGTAGCAAAGTCATTCTTTTCCCAAAATTAATTTGATATAACAGATTCATCTTTCACCCCAAACTAATCTCACTATAACTTTTCATTCACTCTTTATTTTCTTATAGTTGAAATGCATCATGAATGTTCAAATCCCTTAAAATGCATTTTAGATTTTAGACTAACTTTAATAAAAATGCAGACTATTACTATTATAATCTCAACAAGAACATCTTTCATATGTTTATGATTTATTTTCATTAAATTTTTTTTTTTTTTTAAAGATGACCGGTAAGGGGATCTTAACCCTTGACTTGGTG
>NW_007726847.1:304566-312593 GCF_000696425.1 Galeopterus variegatus
AAACTTAGTATTACATTGTATGGACATGTTATAATTTGTGTAATCAATCCTTTATAAACAGACAGTTATGTTATTTCCAGGTTTTTACACTAAAGAAAAAAAATTACCGTGAATATCTGTATTAGTTTCCTAGGGATGCCATAACAAATTGCCACGAACTATGTGGCTTAAAAAAAAATATATTCTCTCACAGTTCAGGAGTCCAAACTCAAGATGTCAGCAGGAATGGTTCCTTCTGGAGGCCCTGAGGGAAGAATTCCCAGATGCCTCTCTCTTAGCTTCCAGTGGTTGCTGGCAATCTTTGGCATTCCTCAGTTTGTAGATGCATCATTTCAATCTCTGCCTTCATCTTCACATTGTCTTCTTCTGTGTCACTGTGTGGGTTTTTTTTCCTCTGATAAGAATACCAGTCATGGAATTTAGGGCCCGTTCTAATCCTAATATGATTTAATTTCAAGATCTTTAATTACATCTGCAAAGACCTATTTTCAAATAAGGTCGCATTCTAAGGACATGGACTTTAAAGAGACACTATTCAACCACTACAACATCCTTGAACATATTTCTTTGTACATATATATTATTAAATTCACAGGATTAATTTCTAGGAGTAGAATCTCCTCTTGGAGAAACTGCCCAGCTTCTTTTTCAGAGTTTGCTCCTTAGCACCTTCTGGGGTAGGCAGCAAGTTTTAAGATCTTCCCCATTCCTTCATCTCCCTTGCCAAATCTTACACTAACCCCAGACAATTTGATTGAAAAATTAGAATTAGGACTCATAAAAGACACTCTTTTGGATTCTTGTATGGAAAGGCAGTGTAAAGCTAAAGCTGAGGCATCCATATTTAGGCCAAGTGTATAATGAATCAGAGAAAGCTGTTCTACAGAGAAAAAGAAAAGGAAGATGAGACAGATAGTAAAAAACATGAAACACCATATGGTAGCAGAGACTATAGAGAGTACTCTTAATAACTGTAAATGATTCTCTGGCTCTAAAAATGGTCATTGTTTTTATGAATATAAAAGTATTATATACCCTTTGAACAATTTTGGAAAACATAGAAATATAAAATCAAAATCATCCACAAGCCCTCTATAACACTGTTAATACTGTCATACTGTTAATACTCTCATATTGTAACAGAAAACCCTGACATGACCAACACAATCTTAGGTAGGCACTACTCTATTCTCATTGTCAGACTACCCCCCCTTTGTGTGAGAAACCATTGACCTTCTCATAGAAACAAAAACTGTTGCATAGAGACAGGAACCATACACAGTGAACCATTATATGGGAACAAGAACCATACACAATGAAAATTTTTATGCTTTATTTGATTGCTTTTATTTGATTGCTTTAACTGCTCATGTTGGCTTCTGTAACCTAGCTACCAAGCTTGCTTTGTGCACCTGGACAAACCCGTGTGCCAATGGGATGTGGTTTTTGCCTTTATAAACTCCACTAGGCCAAGGCCAGTGGCTGCTCTCCCAAAATACCTGGGGGAGGCAGTTGCTAGCCAGCTAATAAAGACTCTGTTAAAATTCTTAATTAAATGTTTGGTTCCTTTCCTGGGCGACAACCTCACAACAAGATATTTCCATCTAATATTTAAAATAAATTTAGAATCAAATTATAATTTTAAAAGGTATAGTGCACCTACTCAAATCACTTATTGTGCACCTACTCAAATCACTTTTGCAGTATTTTATCATCATAACAATAAGTATTATATCTAATCTACACATGAGAAAATTAAGCCTCAAGGAAGTTAAATTACCTGAATAACCATTTCACAAAAGAGTGCTCATTTCACAAATGAATGCTGATTTTCCTATTAACATAATCACATGAGTATTCACTCATGTAGTTTAATCATCTTTGAAAATACTATTTTGATGGCAAAATAATGTTTCAACCATAAGATAATGAATTTACTTAATCATTTTATTTGTGGGTATATTACGTAGTATAACCAAACTACTTTCTAGAATGGTTGGACCAATCATTCTATCAGTAGTGTGTAAGGGTGACATTTCTTTAGGTTACTGAACTATTTTATGTTTGTTTATTAATTTTTCTTTTTGTTTATTAATGGTATATTCTGTTTTGTGAAATGGTTATTCAGGTAATTTAACTACCTTGAGCCTTAATTTTCTCATATGTGGATTAGGCATAATACTTATTGTTATCATGATAAAATACTGCAAAAGTGATTTCAGTAGATGCACAATAAACGTTAGTTCCCTTTTTAAGATTTTTTCTATAATGAGGTAATACAATTTTATTCTAATAACATGAAATATTTTAGAAATATATTCAGTCTGTAATCATTTGTTAGAAAAAATAATAGATGCATTGGAATTACATGTAGTCTTTTTTAAAAAATGGCAGTAAGATAGTTACTCTAAGACCCATCAGTGAAAATTATGGTTGCATACCATGACAGGCAACAATAATTTTACAAAACTGGACCTTGTTGGCTTATTTATGTTATTCAAAAATAATACTGCAAATAAGAACAGTTAGAAATCAAGATGAAAACAAAAGGATTCCAGAAAGTTGCCTACATATACATTATTTAATGTTCATGGGTTTAACAGTCATCCTTGTTACCAACAAAATAAAAGAGGCAGCCACAGAAACAGAGCTATAATACCAACAGCACATCTACTATGAAACAAATAACACGTTTCTCAAATTCACTTGAAATAGTGTCTAGTGACAATCTACAAAAGACTTTCAAGTGCAGAAGCAGTAATCAGGCAACAACACAAAAGTTGCTGGACAGCTGCAATGGCAGAGGTCACTGATATTATTCACAAGAACTCGTTCCTGACTCTATAAACAATATTTGTTTACTGAATTTGTACCTCGGGATGTACCATCATTGGGGGAGTTACTTTAAAGTAGTAAGATAACATTTAAATAACCAGGGTATTAAACTAGCTGCCTAATAAGAGTTACTGATCCATTCCTCTTATAGGACAGGGTTAAAAAAAAAACAGGAGGAGAAGTAAATTCATTAAATATCTATTTTGCACCAGATGCTATACAACATGACCCTTTGTTTTAACTTGAGAAACTATAAAATTCAGAAAAAATAATGTAACAAACACCCACCACTTAGAACTCATGACTTTACATTTTGTTATGTCTATATCAAGCTTTTTATTTTAATAAAGGAAATAAATTATTACAGATAAAGTCAAAGTCATCCATGTCTTTAGTCCAATTCCTCTTCATGCATTTCCAGAGGTAATGGCTAGTGTTAATTTGGTGTGCACCATGGTCATTCATTTAAAGATTATTTTACATAAGTGTGTGTCCATAAATAGTTTTGCTTTATGTTTTTGATTTTCATCTAGGATAACTCTGTACACATCATTCTGTAAATAGCTTTTGTCAATAAAAATTATGATTGAGAGATTCATCAGATAAATAGATACTATAGTTCATTCCTTTTCATTTCTATAGAGTATGCTATCACAGGAATACCACATTTTATTTATCCATTCTTATACTAATGGACATTCTAGGTTGTTTCCTATGTGCTTTTTGTTAACAATATTGCAGTGACCATCTTTGCTTATATTTCCTTATGTACATTTATACAAGTATCTTGTTTTATGCTGTATATGCATATATGTGCTGTTTTATGCTGTATATGCATATAAAAGAGTCTTCCTAGCTGGAAGAGAAGAAAAGGAAAAGAAGGAAGAGATGAAGAGAGGTCCTGAGTTATCACAGGAGGCAGAGGTCAAGAGACAAGGGATGGAAATGCTCACTGGAGTAGAGTTTCCTTGCATTCATCTCCACCATCAGTGCTATATTTCACATGCTCTGACCTTGACTTACACGATAAAAAGTAAAATAAGCAAAAAAAAAAAAAAAAAAGATACATGCTAAATGTATTTTTTACATGAGGAGAATCAACAGATATTGTTTCTGGATCTTTTGATAGAGATATGTAGGTTCAATACATATTTTTTAATTTAAAGGTAAGCTCATACACAATTGTAAAAAGTTTACATTCTAAATTACATTTTAGAGACATAAAAGTGTTCATTATATTCATTAAGTAAGAAAGTCAGGTCACAAAACATCATGCACGACATAATCACACTTTTACTTAAAAAAAATATATGTATATATAGTAAGAGGACAGTATGTAGGATATATAGCAAATAATTAACTGGTCATAAGAAACTTTCCATGAGGCCACGGATGTGGGTTGACGGACAGGAAGTAAAGCAGTAGGAGCTGGTACCATGTAGACTAAGCCACCTTCTTGTGCAGTTTAACTGTGCCTCAGGGACATGCTTGGGCCGGGTCCCTTTTTTACTAATTTCGTTTTATAACAAAATGATGGGCAGAATGGATTGCTGGTGATTTTCATTTTCTTTTTTGATTCTTTGTATTTTCTATATTTTTCCTTCACAACACTTTGAAGAGTGAAAGTATTAATTTGTTTAATTACTTCACTCAGTCTAACCTGTAAGCTCCATGCAGATTTTACCTCTGTTTTTCACAGGCTTAGCACTTTCTTTTTTGATTCTTTGTATTTTCTATATTTTTCCTTCACAACACTTTGAAGAGTGAAAGTATTAATTTGTTTAAGTATTTCACTCAGTCTAACCTGTAAGCTCCATGCAGATTTTACCTCTGTTTTTCACAGGCTTAGCATTGTGCCTGGTATATTGAAGATAATCAACCAATATTTTCTGATCAATTCAAAATGTTCTACAATAGGAAAGCAATTTTTAATCAGAAAAATTAAAGTTATGTTTTCACAAAGGCAATTCATGTGGATATAATGGCAATATACAACATACCATAACTGAGACTGATATAAAAATAGCATCACAGTCCTTGGCTTGGTATAATTGATAAAAATTTCACAGAAGACGTAATATTTCAGCCTACCTTACAGCGTAAATAGGAGTTAGACAACTGTGGAGAACAATATTCAGAGCAGATATAACATATACATGGACAAAAGCAAGAAAGAACATGGTGTGTCTAGAAAACTCTGAAAAGTAACTTATATTATGTCTGGGGGCAAGTTGTTTCAGGAGATGAAGCCTCAAAGATAAACTGGAAGATAAACACTTATAACATGTCTGTGATCTCCCTATCAAACTGTAACAAGGTTGGACTCTATCCCAGAGGGAGCAAATAGAGATCAAATGATGTAAAGGAATGATAAAAGGACAACTAACTCTAGGATAAGCCTGAAGACTGGGGATGGTAGCAAGAGGACACAAAAGGACAAAATAGGAAGGTACTACAATAATCCAAATAAGTGAATGATGAAGGCTTGAACTAACGTGGCTGTAATATGGGGAAGAGAAGGCATAAATTTGACTGAGATATCTATGATGAAACAATACATTCCCAATTGGTCATGCAAAAGATAATCAAAAGTATACAAATATATAGCCATTACTGTGCTGAAAAACTAGCAAAATGTCAGAAATGTTAAGAAAGTTAACCGCTTTCTTTCCTTTTATTTATTAGTTTATTTTATTATTATTATTTTTTAAACAGACAATGGGGGTTTGTCCCTTGGAGAGCACAAAACCACCAAGACCAGGGTAGGAGGAAAAAGGCTTTATTACTTGCAAGTAAGGAGAAACACTGGGAATCACCCCTAAAGCACTGTCTCCTCTTTCCTTTTAGAAGAAAGGAAGAAAGAACTTTAAATATGCATGGCCATCATCTTAAATATTCTCTCAACATATTTTTCATTATAATTAAATAAAGTGCTTAGCATGGTGGCTGACACAGAAAGTACCAATAAATATAACCTGTTATATTAATATTGTTGTTTTTTATATGATCAAAAAGACCACAAAAGAACTCATTTTCCCTAGAAATCTGCATATTCTTTAGTTAACAAATAGTGTTTCCTCCTTGAAATCTTGGCATGAGTTCTCAGGATTTAAAGTCTACCTAATGCCAAGGTAATAAGGAATTTCATCATATCTAGCTGTTGAAAGAGTTTAAATAGAAGAGGATGTACATAAAACTGTTTAGTAGTGATAGGGAGACCACCAATGAGAATTTTGAACAAGTCTGTGCACAGAGTAAGGCCCATTATCTGCAATGAGTAACTAATTATCTTTTTACTCCCTGCTAAAAAAAACTGTATTAAAACTCCTCTGCAAAGTAGCAAACTCCAAAACCTAAATGTTAAATACTTTGTTCAAGTAGACAAATCTTTTTTTAGTAGGACAGAGTGAGTGGACCCTTTCAGGGGCCTGAGGTCAAAACTATTTTCATAATACTGAGAATTGACATTTGCACTAATGGCAGAAAAGCACTGGTGGTACAACTGCTGGCACCTTTGCAAAAATCAGGGCAGTAACGAACAAACTGTACCACAATCACTGTATTCTTCCCTACCACCATACATTCACAGTTTAAAAAAAAAAAGCCAGATTCAATTAACAATGCCTTTGATGAAGCAATAAAGATTATGAATTGTATTAAATATGAACTCTTGAATGTACATCTTTCTAATATTCTCAATCATGAAATGGAATTTGCATAAAGAACTTCTACTACAAACCAAATTATGATGACTGTCTCAAGGAAAAGCACTGTGTGACTGTTTTGAGATGCAGATCAATAGCTGCTTTTTTCATGAACACCATTTTCACTTAAAAGAATTCACAAGTAAACTATGATGATCCATTCTCTGGTATTTAGAAGACATTTTCCTGGAATGAGCAAATGAGCCTGTCCCTTCGAGAAAAACAACTTTATAAAAATTTTTTTTGCCAGTTTTAAAATTTAAGCTCTCAAGCAAAAATTAGCATTGCAGAAAACTTGCATCTACCACCATGAGCTTGACAGCATCCCAAGACTTTTCTGAGATATCAGGGGTGATATATTAACAAGTCTGATTTTTGACATTAAATAAAGAAATATCTAAAAATTTGGAAGATCTGCCTCAACAGTGAACCAACATTTTCCAAATGACCTATGCATAATGCTACAAAATCATGCATGAGTAAGAGTTCATTCAAAGTACAAGACAGGACAATGAATTTTAATGTAACATATTCAGAAAAGTTCAAGGATATAATCTCAGATTCCACGTGCCAATTAACTGTAAGACTACCACTCGTCAAGTTTTGGTAAAGTATCAAAGAAGAACATCCACAATTATCCAGAAAAGCTATTATAATACTCCTACCTTTTTCAACTACATATATCTGTGTAAAGCCTGATTTTTTTTTTTTTTTTTTTTTTNAGCGCCGCCGCGCTTCCCAAGCGGCGCACTAGCGCAGTGCGCCACCGGGCCGGCCCGTAAAGCCTGATTTTTTTATACACTTCAACCAAAACATCATATTACAACAGATTAAATGCAAAAGTGGATAGGAGAATCCAGCTGACTTCTACTGAGCCAAACATTAAAGAAAATTCCAAAAATGTAAAGCAATGCCACTCTTTATTATTAAATTTTGTTTTGAAAAATAGCTGTTTCATAAAAATATGGTATTTGTGTTAACATGTAATAGGTTTATTATTATTATTATTATTTTTAATGTGGCTGGCTGGTACAGAATCCAAATCCTTGACCTTGGTTGGTGTTACAACACTGTGCTCTAACCAACTGAGCTAACTGGTCAGCCCTATTATTATTTTAAAATAAATTAAAATATAAATATTTAAAATTTTTTCTCAGCTTCAATTTCTATAACATATAAATATTGATAGATAAAATCCATATTAAATAAAGCACAATAATTTTTAAGAGCAGAAAGGGGTCCTGAAAGCAAAAAGTTTAGGAGACGAGTACAGCACTAGATAACACTTTCCACAGTCTATCACAGGGTTAATCAAGCCAATCTTTTATTCAGAGACTGCCAGAAATGGGAGGGTTGGAAGGGGAGGGTCTCCTTTAGCAAAGTTTCCATAATACACTTCTGTTTCAAAGATTTTCATTTAGGACAGTAGTAAGAAAGACTGGAGCAGGGATTCCATTATTTTTTTATGTCCCTTAACCATGGTATAGG
>NW_007726847.1:313013-333486 GCF_000696425.1 Galeopterus variegatus
TTATTTTAAAATAAATTAAAATATAAATATTTAAAATTTTTTCTCAGCTTCAATTTCTATAACATATAAATATTGATAGATAAAATCCATATTAAATAAAGCTCAATAATTTTTAAGAGCAGAAAGGGGTCCTGAAAGCAAAAAGTTTAGGAGACGAGTACAGCACTAGATAACACTTTCCACAGTCTATCACAGGGTTAATCAAGCCAATCTTTTATTCAGAGACTGCCAGAAATGGGAGGGTTGGAAGGGGAGGGTCTCCTTTAGCAAAGTTTCCATAATACACTTCTGTTTCAAAGATTTTCATTTAGGACAGTAGTAAGAAAGACTGGAGCAGGGATTCCATTATTTTTTTATGTCCCTTAACCATGGTATAGGAGGACAAAAAGGAATAAAACTTCATGAAAACCCTTGATACAGCTCTGGAAGCTCAAGCTTTTGTACGACAGTAAGGATCCAATGGATGGTACATGTTTAAATGTTGTTTCAAAAATTCAAACATTTGAAAGCAACGATCCCTTTGCAGAGCACCCCTTTTTCTTTTTTCTTTCTTTCTTTTTTTTTTTGGTGGCTGGCTGGTGGATTTGAACCAGAGACCTTGGTGTTAAAAGGCTGCACTCTAACCAACTGGGCTAACTGGCCAACCTTCAGAGTCCCTTTTTCATACCCAAACAGCAAAGAAGCTTTCCTACTCAAACCAGCAAGTATTTAAAGGGGCATAATTTAAAATTAATGTTAGAATCAGGGGTTTCAAGATGGTTCCAGAAACAGGAACGTTTTGTATTGTACAACTCCAAGGTACTCCCAGGTGTTAGTTGATGATTATGGTTGTTCAGCAATATGACAAAATGGAAATACAAAGAGGAAAAAACTGAGGGCCTAAGATAAATGGAACTAGAGCCCTAATCATGTTTTCAATACATATAGACTATTTCATTCCTTTTTATTAACTGCATAGTATTGTATTATAAGGCTACATGATACTTTATTTACACAATTGTTTATTAGCATTTAGCTTATTTCCAATTTTTACTTTCGTAGCCAATGCTGTAGTAAACAATGTACAAAAAAAAAAAAAAAACTTTCACAAGTATTAAAAAAACGTCTGACGTATGGCAGGCTGCTTACAGCTTTATCTTCAGACATAGGCACCTGTTTTCACTTTTCTCTGCACCTAAAGGTGCTTTAATGAAAAAATTTAAGAAGCATCAACCTAATCAGTTTTCCTCATTTGTAATTTGAAATAGAGACCCCAAAAGGTCAACTGGCTTGCCTATGTTTATACAGTAAGCATCAGAGGCAGACTCACACCAGAGTGTCCTGATTTATAGGTAAAAGGCCTCCTTTCTCAGCCCTATTATAGCTCTCTCTCTATCTAAATTTTCTCTTCCTAGTTCCAGAGAGCACATAAAATTATTTCCTTCTACTCCTAGGCCTAAACAAAAATACAAAGTCCTTTAAATTTTGTGCAGTGTTTTCTGCTAGTGACATAGAACCTGGGGTACAGGAGGAGTGTACAAAGTGGAACCATAATTGAGGCAGTTATGAAGTTAGACAAAATCATTAAAACAATATGATATTACAAGAGATCAATATAACAGGCTAGAAACAAAGCTCAATAAATACAATATTTAACATAAAATAATGTTGCTATTTCAAATCATTGGAAATACAGAGGAATTATTCAATAAATGGTATTGAGGCAACTGGTTAAAAACTATCTTGAAAAAAAATTAAATTGAATCCTTTCTCCATATTTCATAGTAGGCTATATTCCAATATGTTTTTAAATGTCTAATAATACAGTATTAAAGTACTAAAGGAAAAACCACTACATGACCAGAGCATCGTAAAACGCACCATTGGGAACTTCTGCCTTGAGCTCTTCTGAAACCAAGATTTATCACACAGATCTTGATGGTTCAATCCAGAGATGAAGTGAGTTTGTGTGCAAATTAGGATCCTAGTGAGTTTGTGTCGTGATGCCTTCCACATCTTCAATCCTTGCCTACCAAGATTTATCACACAGATCTTGATGGTTCAATCCAGAGATGAAGTGAGTTTGCGTGCAAATTAGGATCCTAGTGAGTTTGTGTCGTGATGCCTTCCACATCTTCAATCCTTGCCTGTCATCTTCTTTCTCTCGCTGCACCATATCCCTTGCCTTTAAACAAAAGCCTCAGGTGAATATGCTCTATGGAGTCCTGTAGTCCTTTTAAATATCTGAACTTGTGAAATCTTTGCAATAATATTTTCTATACACTTTCATGAATGTAAAAATTAGCCACATGGTGCAACTCATATCCTTGTCAATCTTAATAAAATAAAAGTTTCTACATTTTATACTACTTTATAGTTTATAAATACTTATACATCCACTAACATTTAATTCCCAAAGTAAAGGGGTAGTCTCACCATTCACTAGAGAAACCGAGGATCTCCACAGTTGCTCAACCAGTAAGGGACAGAACTGGATTCAAGCACAGGTCTGAGCATATTAGTTATATTACATTGCCTTCAAAGTTTGTGACAATTACATGCCTATGATATCTCTACAGTAAATTTGAAGGTTTAAGGTAATATCTCTATATCTTGGTGAGGCTTACTGAAACAAAGACACAAACATATCTGTATTTATTTCTTTATTAAAGAGGTAATTTAGTTTTTAATAATAATATATAATGTTGATGCCAAGAGATTGGACATATTTATTCCTTCACTCCAAAATTGTAAGAGCATCTCTTATAGGGCTTAGGCACTGTAGTAGGTAGCGCTTACAGTTTTAGTGAAAAAGTCAGACACTTTAAAGCAGAAAAATAAGTAAAATTTCAGTTCATGGATAAAAAGGAAAATAGTTTCAATTTAATTGAGTCATCTGATGTTAGAAATTTTTAAGAAAGCCATTTATCAACATTAATATGGTCCTTTTGTGTGTATGAAGTCATTACTTTGCCTAAATTGAACCTAAAAACCATCCTATGAGGTATTTTCAATCTAATTTGATAGCTATGGAAAGTGAAAATCAAAATTAGGTAATTTGTCAATATTTACAACATCACACAGCTTGTACAGGGTAGTCAGGATTCAAATACAAGAATACTGATTATAAAACCTATTTTCTTTCCACTTTATAAACTACTTTATAAACTACTTATTCTTATACTGATCTGAATTCATACTGAATTTTTGGTTTAAAAATTCCACAAATAAAAAAATTAAGCAAAATATTTGCTTATTTTATCATAATAACAATCTCATCATTTTAAAGTAAAATAACATACTTAAGTATCTTAGTGACAATTTAATTCTTTCTAATTGATGGTTTTAAATACCTTTCTTAAAAATTTATTGAATTACATATATTTAACTTCCTACTAATTTCAAATATATTTCAAACAGTATTTGGCAAATGACAGCCTCCAGGTCAATAAAAAACAAATAATTAAATTTAGATATGTATTCTAAACATGAAAGCTGAGTTGTGAAATTCTTTTTGAAATTATATAATTAGTTGTCTACAGTTAGCAGTATCTCATTCTTCAATAGTGGAAGCAACTAAACATTAATTCTAAAAGAATATATTAAATAAAAAATAGGTTGATGTATTTATTTAACTTAAATTTTTAAACAATATTTAAGTCAAATTCCTAAGCAGTAAGGGAAAAATTAAAGACTAAAATGCTGGTTTAAAATTTTTTTTAATTCACAAATTTCTCAAATGAACTATGCTAGTTCTACCAGAATCATTTGGGCCAAGTTCCACTGGAATAAGGTATTTTTTTTCCAGAGTATTCATTGTCTGAGTGTCGGCTTTTAAAGGACTGGAAAAAAACTGCTTTAAATAAAACCAGAGAAAATGGGATAGGTCAACCAATACAAATGTGCCATGGTAGCAAACAGAGGTTTCTCTGTGATCCAACTAAAGCACCAGTGTTGTTAAACCCACACATATAACTGGAATATTTCCATGGTTCTTCCTATTAAGCTTCAATCTAAATACTAAATTTATTATTTTAAAACACAGTTTTTATTTTGTTTAAAAAACACAGAGAGAATGAAAGTAAAAAACAAACAAACAAAAAACCAAACACAAGTTAGATAACAAACAAGAATAAAGCAGAAAGGAACTAACATCTATTGAGTTTTGGGTTTTTTTTGCGGGGGTGCAGCTGCTGGTCTGTATGGGGATCTAAACCCATGACCTTGATGTTACAAGGCTGCACTCTAACCAACTGAGCTAACCAGCCAGCCACCTACTGAGTTTAAATGCCTGGAACCATGCTAGTGACTTTATTTACATAATCTCTTTTGATATAAAAGTATCACTTTGTGAGGTGCATGTTATCATCCTTGTTTTACATATCAGGAAACTTGAGGCCCATTGAGATTAAGGAACTTGCCCAATGTTACATAGCTCCAAAATGGAATATTTGGAGATTCAATTTCATGTCATGTCTCTTCAACAACAAGCCATGTTCCTCCTACCACATCATGCTTAAAATGCAGAGAACAGAATGGACACAATCATGAGTGCTGGTTTATACTAATAATTCTTAGGAGGTAAGCAAACTATATAATTCTGACAACTATAACTAGACTCATCTGAACCTCTACAAAATTTATTCATTTGTATTCCATATGAAATGATACTGTTTTAAGACAATTCTTCCACTGTTGTAACGAATCATTTATCTTTTGTGCTATTTACCATTTCACATTTTTAAGTTTGTACCCTAGCCAGCCCATAACCTACCAGGAAAAAAATCTATTGCACAACATTGCAAAGTAATATACACACAGAAGGTATTTAGTACATATTTGTTGGCTGAACACTTTGTATACTTACGCCTTGAAATTGTAAGTACTTGAATAGTTGATATGACTAGACTTCAGTGAAACTGGACTTAAAGTTCTGGTTTTGGAGTTCATCCTGGAACAGGATTCTGCTTTAATCAATCATGACCAAGATGCACTACTGGTTTTGGAGTTGATTCATCATTTCTCTAGTATCTTCCATTTTATTAAAATGACTTTATAATGACAACCAGGCAAAATAAGTCTTATTTATTCTGTAGCTTTCGGTGGGGAGAATATGCCAAGCAATTCCTCATTTCCTCAATAAACATTTACTGAGGACTTAATCTATATTAGGCACTGTGTTAAATGCTGGGGATACAGAGTTAAAGCTAAAGTGTTTTAACTTGGGGCAATATCAATTTATTGGAGAAAATAAACATATATATAAATAATTAAAATACTGTCTGAAAAGTACAGGCACATCATTCATTCATTCAATAAATATTTGAGAGCCTTGCTGTAACAAGCCCTGAGATGATGAACAAGACCATAGGGCCCCTGCCCTCATAGACTTTACAATCCAACATGACCAAAAATTGAACTCTTGGTCAAAAATTGCAAGCATACATGAAAAAACATGCAGCCATAAGCAACAACAGCAAAATGGCAAGCAACAGAATCAGACGAGCAAAGATAAAAGATACTGAAATTATTGGATACAAAATATTAAATAAGTATTTTTAAATGTTTGAAGAAGTAAAAGATAGCAACAAAAAATAACCAAGGAACAAAAATTATCAAAAATAGCCAGGCAGATCTGAAAAAGAAATAAATAGAACCTCTAGAAATGAAAACTATAATAATTATAAATGCCAAAGAGAAAAAATGAACTTAGAAGAAATGTGAGTTGCCTGTTTGAGTACCATAGGAGGCTGAGTTTCAATGCTCACCTAGGAATGAGAGATGAGGCTTTGGATCATACGAGGATAAGAATTGGATCTGAGATCACCTACATAAAGCTGAGATGCTTGTGGGGCTATCTACTCAGTAGCTAAATGTAATAGAAAAGTAATTACACATTAACACACAAAAACAAGAAGAGAGCTGGTCTATATTGACCTGGTTACAGGGTAAAAAATAAAAATAAGACAATGAAAACACGTGGGAATATAAAAACGAGGTGTATGACAAACAGCTTCTAAAGTAGCCCCACAATCCTCAACCCCCTGGTATCCATACCCTTGTATAACTCCCTCCCTTTTTGAGTACTGAGAACCTGTGACTTGCTGCTAACCAACAGAATATGTCAAGATGACAAGATATACATGATTACGTGTGTGATGATGACAATACATAAGATTGTCTCCCTTGCTGTTTTTGAAGAAGAAAGCTACCATGTTGTGGGCTGCCTATTTTGATGGTCCCAGGTGGGAAAGAACTGGAGGCAGCCTCCAGGAACTAAGGGAAGTCTCCACCCCCAAACCATCAAGATACATGCTTCAGTCTTACAACCACAGGGAACTAAATTCTGCTAATGGAATCTTCCCTGTTCAAGCTTCAGAGACCACTGACCCAGCGAACACCTTGACTGCAGACCTTTGAGACACTAAAGACCCAGCTAAGCTAAGCCAAGAAACTGTAAGATTATAAATGTGTGTTACTTTAAGCCACTAAGTTTATGGTAATTTGTTACATAGAAAAGAAGACTAATACAAGGTAGAACTAAATAGCATGTAGGTTGGGAGAAGAGTCATCAGAAGTGTGTTACTTTAAGCCACTAAGTTTATGGTAATTTGTTACATTGAAAAGAAGACTAATACAAGGTAGAACTAAATAGCATGTAGGTTGGGAGAAGAGTCATCAGAGTTAAAGTAGGCTACCTGAACTGCTTAAAAGGAGGGGAAAGATAATAACTTTAAATTTAAAGTCAAATATGCATTTAAAAAAATTCTAAAGTAACCACTAAAGTATAGAACTAGAATAAACTATTAGCTTCCAAACCAGTAGAGGGGAAAAGGAATAAAAGAAAACTTACCAATGCCAAGAGAAGGCAGGAAATACAGGGGGGAAAATTCTTATAAATGTGGGATAAATAAAAAGCATTAAAAATGGTGGAAATAAATACAAATTTCAGTTATCACACTAAATATGGTAGAAAGAGAATGAGACTGGATTTTTAGAATAACAGAAATTCTTATAAATGTGGGATAAATAAAAAGCATTAAAAATGGTGGAAATAAATAAAAATTTCAGTTATCACACTAAATATGGTAGAAAGAGAATGAGACTGGATTTTTAGAATAACAGAAATAGCTATATGCTATTTATAAGATAAACACCTAAAACATAAGGGCACATAAAACAAACAAACAAAAAAACATAAGGGCACATAATAGCCGAAGGCAAAAGACTAGGAATAAAATATACTAGGCAAAAGAAACAAAATAGATTTTAAGGCATAAATTCAATACGTAGCTTAAATTTCAGATTGTTTTTTAAATTAATGCCATGTTTTTTCTAATTTCTTAAAGAAGAAAACCATCTATTTACTGATTATACACTATGGCTTTATACCAGTCTCACAGGTGATAGAGCAATTTTATGAAGTTACCTACATGTAAGAATACTTACATACTAAGAGAGGGCAAGGTGGGCCATATAAATGAAAGGATTAAAAGTAATACGCCTTACACTTCTACCCAAGATGGAATAACAAGGACCAGATTTATTCTCTATCCTGAAACAACGAAAAACAAACAAAATATATGAAACAACAAAGGTGCACAAGAAAACTTTTGGGGGTGATGAATATGCTCAGTATCTTGATTGCTATCAATCAAGTATCAATATGGTGATGGTTTCATAGAACATCTGTCAAAATTTACCAAACTGTAAAATTTAAATGTGTAGTTTATTATATGACAAAAATTTAAAAAATAAATTAAAAAATGTAATGCACAAATATCCATCCATTCATTAAGTATTTACTGAATTCCTGCTGTATGCCAAACTTGTTGATATAAGATGATACAAAAGGTCAATAGAGCTTTGAAAAACTCTAAATTTAGGGGGAAACAAGGACATAAACAAATATGAATATAAAACATTATGTGGGAAGCATTGAGGGAACCCAGCTTAAATGTTGCTTGCTCCTTGAAGCTTTCCCTGATTTTTCCAGATGGACTTGCTTCTTCCTCTGGGCTATTTTTCACTCTCGATCTTGCCATTACTCCTTCTATTCAAGACTTATTCACTCATCTCCCATTTTCATGCCTTTCTGCCTTTGTTCTTACTGTACATAATACCGATGCACTTACAAAATTCTACTAATTACTCAAGCTCAGCTCAATAGTCAGCTCCTCAGTGAAGACCCCACTAATGCTAGGACAAAATAATTTTTCCCTTTTCTATTTTCTGATGACTTTGTTCACACTGTTATTCACAGCATTGTCACTGCTTTATAAATAGTGACTTTTCTGTCTGCTTCCCTTGCCAGATTTCAGTTTTATGAGAGTAGACTGTATCGTCAACCTTCTTATATTATCAGAGCACAGCACTATACTTGGTACAGAGTATTCAGCAGACTTTGAATTAGGATTCACTATGTAACTTGGGGAAATCATTTTACTTGCGTGTGCTGCAGCTCCCTCATATAAAAAGCAGAAAGTCCCTTGCAGTTTCAAAAAATTGCAGGAGCATTTTGTGACATAATACCAGGAGCATTTTGACCATGAAAATATAGTCAGAAGTACTAAATTAATATTTAAGATAGAAAACTTATTTATATTAAAGCCAATCAATATACCTTCCCAATTAGCTGATAATAAATATGAAGCATACAAAGTATTTTTAATTTTCAAGAGAAGTCAAAGTTTATTATTTTCTTAAATTTGCTGACACTCTCTCTATTGATTATTATTTTTAAGCTTTAAAATGATGCCTATAGTAATTAGCATCCACAGAATCCAAAGCAGCTTTAATTAGCCACAGTAATGCCTAGACAATCAGGAGTTTTTTGCAATTAAAGTAGGTACATGTGTAGGCATCATAAAAATTTAGATAACACTTCTGAGTGATACCACCTTACATCTGTAAAGCTTTGAAATACAAAATCAATTTGTATTAATTTCCTCATTTGACCTTCACAACAATCCCTTTACTTAGGACACATATTTTATACCAATGTCTTTTTTAAACAAATACATACTTTTAAAAACTCATAAGAGTAGTATTTGTACCTTACTTGTTCTGAACCAGGTATAAAAAGATTTACTCCGCTGGCTAAAATCCTGCAAACACTCTGAATTGCAAATAAAAGCCAAATTCTTTATCATGGTCTACAAGGCTAACACAATCAACCACTGCCTACCTCTTCTATCTACTCTCCTTCTTGCCCACCATTCCAACAAAACTAACCTTATTAAAGTTCCTAGAACAAACCAAGTCCATTCCATCTTCAGGGCCACTTGTAGTACTGCCTAGAACACCACTGCCCCAGATTATCAGATGTTCCTTCTTATTCCTCAGGGCTTCTGCCAGCTGCCACCAACTCAGAGAAGCCTTCCTTAATGACTCTATCTAAAAAGTCCTCTAGCCATTCTGTATTATATTACCTTGCTATATTTCTTCATAGCACCTATCACAATTAGAAACCACTTACATACTTGTTTATTTATTTGTCATCTCCCCTCATTAGAATGTAAGCTCATGACAATAGCAATCTTATTTGTTTTCCTCACTGCCATATCACAAGCACCTAGAACAGTGCCATAATATCCATGTTTTCTGGTTTCTGTATTTGATACTTTGATGTCTGGAGCCTTGCTGACACTGGTGGGACTGCTCTTCCCAGGGCTAGTTAGATACCAAAGGAATGCATCTTTCATATGCAAATCAAACAACCCAGAGCCCATACCCCCAACTACCTCCTTTATCAGGCTCTTACACTCCAGACCACTTCTCCCACCACCCCACCTCCACCATAATCACCCCAGGGCCAGGTACCAGACAACTAGAGATAGCCCGTATGTCCCAGAGCCTACTGAAATCACTCAAACTAGCCAGTCCTAAGCCTACTTACTACACTACCTCACTGCTCCTTCCTGTAGAAACCACAATAAAGGTGCTTACCCACATCATCCCCAACTCCCTCTGCCCCTGACTGACCCTGGTGCTGTCCCATGTGGCCCTGCATAGTGTGACATGCTATAAGAAACTATAAGTGTAAAAACATCTTCCTTCATTACAGTCATTTCCATATCTGCATGTCTAACCATACCTGATTAAAACAAATCTCTGGTACTCTTAAAATAAGTGCCTAGTATATAGTACATGCTCAACAAATATTTATTGAATGTATCACCTTTGCCTCCCTTCAGTTCCTAGCATAGACTGGGTTTACTCATATCATTCCTCAATACATTTTAATAATTAAATCATTCATAAGACATGTATTCTTTGCCCAAAAAGTGATAGCTGCCATGCTAAGTACTAAAGATACAAGGATAAATTAAAAATATTTTCTGTTTATAAGCATTTCAAATAAGATATGTGAATGGAGAAAGGGTGAAAGTAAAAGAATGGAAAAAAATAATATATATACTACAGCAAAAAAAAAAGAAAAGTTTGTATAGCTATTATAATATCAGACAAAAAGAACTTTAAAACAAAAAACATTAGAAAAATAAGTATCCAAGAGTTCCAGTCAAGACAGTGGGATAGACAGTTCCCAGCATCACTCTTTCACACAAATCAACCAATTTACAACTATAAAAACGTAACAACAGCCAAGCTGAGGCTACTGGAGCTCAGGGGAAGAGGAGGAGAGACCTACGGAGTTCATGAAGGGGGAGAAGCCACGATGAGAGAAAGAAAAAACTGCTCAGGGAGTTTCAGGCTGCAGCTGCTTTAATGCTGAAATTGCTGAGTGCATGGAGCAGCAGCCAGCAGAAGCTGCAGCTGTGCCCTTCAGATGGAGTTGCTTGGAGGCGGCAGGGGAGAAGAGGGCCTTGGTGGCCCCTGGGACAACAAGACCACTAAAAGGGTTCCTGTGGACCCATGCAAGAGCAAGGAGCCAGAACAGCTGAAAAAGGGGAGCCATTCAGAGGCTGATGAGTCATCACAAGGGACCACAGCTCAACCACAGAGCTCAAGTACTGGTTCCCACAGGGAGGTCCCCCATTTTCGAAGTAAGCAAAGGGCAAAACATTAGTTCCACCCGGGGGCCCGGAGCTTGGAGCCGGGGACTGGACCTCCCGCCCACAACCAAGCACACCACCAGTGCCAAGAAACATGCCAAAAACATTACCTCCATGTGGGTGGCCCACCACAGCCACCACAGTAACCAAAGCTGCTGTGAAAGTGGCTAGATGTCACAACCACCATGCACATGGTCCACTAGCCACTGGAGTGCACTGACACAAGAAGAGTCACCAGCAGAGACCAAAGAAAAGAAGAGGATGTCTCTCTCCACAAAGCCCATTCCAGAGTGACAGAAGAAGCATCTGCTCTATGATAACATTGGGGGACCTGAACATACCTCTCAGCATCAGACAGATCATCTAGGCAACAAATCAACAGAATAACCATTTCTCTTTCAGAGGGAGAGAAGAAATCTAGGGTTATCAGTGGTGGGAGGGGGGAGGGAGAGGGGGATAGGGAGAGATTGGACAAGGGGCATAAAGAATAAGTACAATTTGTAACAATATACATACTAGTAATATTGATTCGATCAACATATATCAACATTGAATCCCAAAAACATGTATAATCAATTACAATCCAATAAAATAAATAAAGTCTGTTCCATTCAAAATTTAAAAAAAGAGAAAAATAAGTATCCAATTCATCAGGAAGAGGTCATAATCCTAGACATATTTGCACCTAATTACATAGCCTCAAAATACTTAAGGCAAAACTAACAGAATAATATAGGAAAAATAAATCCATCAACATGGTGGAAGATTTTTAACATACCCATGTCTGATGGATGAACCAACCTCTCCATGCTCCCCCTCCTCAAATTGGTTGAGTTACAGAAGGTTTTCACATCACAATTGACTTGATCCAATAGACATTAGAACTAATAGGCATAAGAACACTACAATGATTAGAGGGACTAGTACTTCTAGCCTTGTTAGAGTAACTGGGGACTGGACTTTCCTTGTTAATGAGAAGAAAAGAGGGCAAAACTTATTTAAAAAACTCTTTTAAGACATTGAATAACTAGATAATATAGAAATATGATCCTTGAAATAATGCAAACAAATGGGGTAAATTATATGATTACTTCAGCTTTCTGGAGGAGGTACTTTCCAGACATTGGAGTAAGGAAAAAGAATCCAAGCACAATACAGCAGTCTCACTAAATTGAGAAGACAGAGATTAGACTTTAGAAAGTTGGGCTATACAGAACAGAAAATCAAAGGAGGTAGCTATACAGAGAAAGAGCTCCAAAAGTCTGCAAGGGATCCTTTTGATTCTATTGGTGAACAACAAGCTGCACACGTGCAAAGGGACATTCCATTAAGCTGAAAAGAGAAGTACTGGGGAAAAAATAACTACTATAGAGCTATAAACTGAACAACTACCATAGCACACAGGGCTGGAGACCTTCAAGTTGTGACAACACAGAATAGAGATCATGTTGAACACCTAGAACATTCAGCTGAGATCTCAGAAAGTTTTAGTAATGAAGTAAAACTAGAGTAAAGACAACAACTCTAGACCCACCCCCAAAATATACCTTAAAACAAGCCTTGAAAGGATCAGCTGATCAGAAAACAACAAAGTTCAGTCACTCAACAATACAAGTATACTTCAAAAAGTTCATGGAAAGATTCATATTATTTTTAAATTCTATTTTTCCACAAACTTTTTGCAGTACCTTTGTATAACATTACAATGTCCAGCATATAAAACAATTAAGAAAGAAGAAAAGGTAGGACACTTGGCGCCACTGAACACAAATAAACAAAGAGTAAAGATTCAAACAAAAATTGCTAAAACAAGTTAAAAAGCAAGAAAACCAGTCAAAAGAGATAACACAAAGTGACAATTATGATGAAATTGAAAAAGATTTTACGTCAGCTATTATAACTATGTACATGAATCTAAAGGAAAACATAAACATATTGAGAAGAAAAATGGAACATATTAAAAAGGATCAAATACACTTCTGCTTCCAATAATGACAGAGTAAAATCCTACAGGGTAATTCCTCCTCAGAAAATAACGATAAAATCCAGAATAATACAAAAAGAGCTTACCTAGGTGCACTGGAGAGTAAAAGAGAAGCAGAGTACACACTTGAAGTGTATAAAGTGAGTTCCCATTTTCACAGATTTCAGCCTTGGGCCAAGTGCAGTAGACACAGCATACAAGAAGCAGAGAAAAGTAACACAACAGGCTTTCTGGTCTCGAAACCAGAAAACCGAAGCCAGGAAAAACATTGTCACTGAAGAGAATGGAGAAATCCTGAATAGGAACAAAACAGAGAAGGGATCCCCAAATTATGTCTGCCCACATATCTGATTGAACCATGAACCACACATGCATATAACAGGTTGAAAGAAGTTCAGCTAAAGACAAAAGAGATGCTGGCCAAGAGATGCTGAGACCAGAGATGCTAGCTAAGAAAAAGAGATTATAGTCAAGCCAGTTAAAACAAAAGAAACATAATTACGAGAAAAACAGACACCAAAATCTTCACAATTTAATATTCTTCATGTCCAGAACTAAGCCTAAAATTACCCAACATATGAAGAACCACAAAAACGAAACACATTCTCAAGAGAACAGGATATCAACTGAGACTGATCCCAAGATCACTGAGATGTTAGAAAAACCAGAAAAGGATTTTAAAGAAGTTATTATAACTATCCAATGAATTAAAACAAAACATGCTAACAATAATGAAAAGATAAATATCTCTGAAGAAAAACAGAAATGAAAACAGGAACTAAGTGGAAACTCAAGAACTGAAAAATATAATATCTGAAATAAATTATTCACCAGATAGAGAGAAAAAAAGATTTTTATGAAATAAACAGATCCAAATGAACTAGTTAGATTACATTAAACGGTCCAACATACTTGTCATAGGAGCCAAAGGATACAAGAGAAAGAATGAGGCAGAAAAACAATTTGAACAAATAGTGAGCAAAATTTTTCAAAATACAATGAAAGTCAGAAATTTATAGATACAAGATGCTCAACTTGCTGAAGAGAAATGATACCAGAGGGAAATTCAGATCTGCAGACAAGAGTGAAAAGCACCAAAGATGGTAAACTGCAAAAGACAATTATTTTGCCTTCTTATACCTAACTTATTTACTTTTAATACATCAATATTTTGAGGTTTATAATATAGATAGATGTAATACATATGATAACTAAAGCATAAAGAATAAAATGGGTAGGATATGGACCTATATTATTCCTTATTTTGCTAGTGTCTACATTTTTCATGAAATGGAACATGAAGTGGGCTGTGAAAAGTTAAGGATGTATATTATAATCCCTAGAGAAACCACTATATAAATAATACAATGAAGTACAGATAAAAAGCCAATAGAAAAATTAAAATTAAATTCTAGGAAAACACTCAAATAATTTTTTAAAAAGCAATAAAGTGAGAACAGAGAAAACTAATATAGTAATAAAAGAATAGACCCAAACTCATCCATATAAACCAGAGACAAACCTGATAATTTGTTGCCCTGTTAACAACATTTAAATTGTCACCTATTTGGGAATCTTCTTTGTTTTTAAAAAACAAATACTTGCAATATTATCAGACTATTTAACATATGCTAACATACATGTAATTGAAGTGCCAGAAAAAAGAGGAAACAAAAAACAAAATAGGATGAATATTAAAAATATACTAACTTAAAATTTTCCAGATTTGGTTTTTTAAAAATCAATCCATATATCTAAGAAGATCAAGAAATTCCAAGGAAGATAATAATACACATACCACTACCAACACCACCACCCTATCACCAAGGGATATTGTAATAAAACTGCTCAAAAATCAAAAATATAGACAAAAAGTCAGCAGTGAAACACTGGATTTAAACTACACTTTAGACCAATTACACTTGACAGACATTTAAAGAACATTTCATCCAATAACTATAGAATATACATTCTCCTCATTAGCACATGGAACATTCTCCAGGATAGACAATATGTTAGGCCACAGATCAAGTTTCAACAAACTTAAAAAAACTGAAATCATATCAATCATATCTTTTCAGATCATAACAGAATAAAACTAGAAATCAATAACAAGCAGAACTTTGGAAACCATATAAATACATGGAAATTAAACAACATGCTCCTGAACCACCAATGAGTCAAAGAAGAAATTAAGCAGGAAATCAAAAAATTTCTTGAAACAAATGAAAACAAAAGCACATCATACCAAAACCTATGGGATACTGAAAAAGCGGTACTAAGAGGGTAGTTTATTGCAATAAGTGCTTACAGCAAAAATATAGAAAGACTTCAAGTAAACACTCTAATGTTAAAACTCAAAGGACTAGAAAAGCAAAGACAATAAAATCCCAAAATAAGTACATGGAAAAAAATAATAAAGATCAGAAAAGAACTAAATGAAATAGAGACCAAAAAAATGATATGCAAGATCAACAAAACAAAAAGTTGGTTTTTTGAGAAGACAACAAAATTGACAAACCATTAGCTAGACTAAGAAAAGAGAAGACCTGAATAACAAAAATCAGAAATGAAAAAGGAGATATTACACTTGATACCATGGAAATTCAAAGAATCATTAGAGGCTATTATGAATAACTGCACACCAACAAATTTGAAAATCTGGAGGAAATGGATAAATTTCTGAACACATACCACCTACTAAGACCAAACCAAGAAGAAACAGAAAACCTGAATAGACCACTAATGAGCAATGAGATTGAATCACTAATCAGCAGTCTTCCAAAAAAAAAAAAAAATCTTAGGATCGGATGGTTTCACTGCTGAATTCTATCAAACTTTTAAAGAAGAATTAATACCAATTCTTTTCAAACTATTCCAAAAAACTGAAAGAGGCCATTCTCCCAAACTCATTCTTTGAGCATCACCCTGATACCAAAATCAAACAAAGACAAAACAAAAGAAGAAAACTACAGGTCAATATCCTTCATGAATATAGATGTAAAAATTCTCAACAAAATACTAGCAAACAGAATTTAACAGCACATCAAAAAGATTACACACCATGATCAAGTGAGATTCATTACACATGCAAATCAATAAACATGATACATCACATCAATAAAACAAAGGGGAAAAGCCCATATGATCATCTCAAAAAATGCAATAAAAGCATTTGACAAAATTCTATATCCCTTCATGATAAAGACTCAACAAATTAGGTATAGAAAGAAAGTAACTCAACACAATAAAAGCCATATATGATAAACCCACAGCTAACATCATCCTGAATGGGGAAAAGCTGAAAGGTTTTCCTCTAAGAACAAGAGAAGAATGCCCACTTTTACCACTTACCATTTAACATAGTACTGGAAGTCCTAGCCAGAGCAATTAGGCAAGAAGGAAATAAAGGGCATCCAAATTGAGAAACATGAAGTCAAATTGTCCCTGTTTGCAAATCTTATATACAGAAAAGGACTCCACCAAAAAATTCTTAGAGCTTATAAACAAATTCAGTAAAGTTGCAGGATAAAAATTCGGTACACAAAAATTTGTAGCATTTCTATACACCAACAACAAACTAGCAGATAAACAAGAAAGCAAGCTCATTTACAATAGCCATCCCCAAAATAAAATACCTAGGAATAAATTTAACCAAGCATGTGAAAGATCTTTACAATGAAAACTAATGAAAGAAATTAAAGACACAAAAATTGGAAAGACATTCTATGTTCATGGATTGGAAGCCAATGTTGTGAAAATATCCCTTCTACCCAAAGAGATCTACAGATCAATGCAATTCCTATCAAAATACCAATGACATTCTTCACAGAAATAGAAAAAAATGATCCTAACATTCATATGGAACAACAAAAGACTCAAATAGACAAAGCAATCCTGAGCAAAAAGAATAAAGCTGGAGGCATTACACTACCTGATTTCAAAATACACTACAAAGCTACATAACCAAAACAACATGGTACTGGCATAAAAACAGACACATGGACCAACTATAAAACTCTTAGAAGAAAACACAGAGGAAACACTTCAGGATGTAGTTCAAAGACTTTATGAATAAGACCTCAAAAGCATAGGCAACAAAAGAAAAAATAAGCAAATGGGATTACATCAAACTAAAAAGCTTTCGCATAGCAAAGGAAACAGTCAACAGAGCAAAAAGACAACCTGCAGAATAGGAGAAAATATTTGCAAACTATGTATTCAAGAAAGTATTAATATCTAGAATATACAGGAACTCGAACAACTCAAGAGTAAAAAAAAAAAATCTGATTAAAAAATGGGCAAAGGAACTGTACAGACATTTCTCAAAAGAAGACATACAAATGGCCAACAGGCATATGAAACATGTTCAACATCACTAATCATCAGAGAAATGCAAATCAAAACCACATTGAGATATCATCTCACCCCAGTTATACTGGCTATTATTTTAAAATAAGACAGAAAATAACAAATGCTGGTGAGGATGCAGAGAAAAGAGAATGCTTATACACTGTTGGTGGGATTGAAAATTAGTACAACCATTATGGAAAACCGTATGGAGGTTTCTCAAACAACTACAGACAGAACTACCATACAATCCAGAAATCCCACTACTGGTTATAAACCCAAAGGAATGGAAATCATTGTGTTGAAGGGATACCTGCACTCCCATGTTTATCACAGCTCTATTCACAATAGCCAAGATTAGGAACCAACCTAAATGTCCATTGATGGATGACTGGATAAAGAAAATGTGGTATATATATCCAGTGGAATACTACTCGGCCATTAAAAAAGAATGAAATGCTGCCATTCTCAGCAGTATGGATGAGCTTGGAGAAAATTACATTACATGAAAAAAGCCAGGCACAGGAAGAGAATACCACATGTTCTCATTCATAAGTGGGAGCTAAAAAAAATAATGAAAAACAAAAACCAATCCACTAATAATAATAATATGAACTTTCATAAGGAGACAACAGAACTGTGGTTACTAGAGGCAGGGAAGGGGGAGGGAGGATAGTAAGAGGTTGGTGAATGGACACAAAACACTAGATAGGAAAAATAAATTCTACTGGTTGTACAGTCAAGCTAGACATCTATAATTAACAGTAATTTATTGCAGGTTATCAAATGGCTAGAAGAGAAGAGATCAAATGCCCTCATCAGAAAGAAATATTTGTTTTGTGATGATGAATATGTTAACCTGATTTGATCATCACACATTGTATACATGTATTGAAATATAATTTTTCTTTTTAAGATGACTGGTAAGGGGATCTTAACCACTGACTTGGTGTTGTTAGCACCACACTTTCCCAAGTGAGCTAACTGGCCATCTGTATATAGAGATCCGAACCCACAGCCTTGGTGTTATCAGCACCACACTCTCCCAAGTGAGCCACGGGCTGGCCCCTTGAAATATAATTCTGTACCCCACAAATATGTATAATCAATGTGTTTCAATTTTTAAAAAAAGATAGAGAAAATCTTAAGATCAGAGAGAAAAAAACAAAAGCAACAAAGAGAGCAAAAAAAATGATGATAAACAAAAAATGCAAAATAGAAGACAATGAAACAATTTTTCAGTGCTGAAAGAAAATAACTGTCCAACAAGAATTCTATATCCAGTGAAAATATGCTTTAAATATACAGGTAAAACAAAGACATTTTCAGACAAAGAAAGCTGACAAAATTTATCACCAGAAAAACTGTATTACCAAGACAAGTTCAGTTATACTATTTAAGGTTCTGACATTATACATGAAGTGGTATAATTATTTGAAAGCAGACTATAATAAGTCAAAGATATATACTATAAACTCCACAGCAACCTCTGAAATAATAAAAGATGTAGCAGAGAATCTAGTAAACAAGATGAAATACTAGATACACACACACACATCCCTAAAAAAGGCAGAGTGAAAAGACAAAAAAGTTGAATATACTAATTATCCTGATTTGAGCATCACATATTGTACACAGGTATTAATATTTAATGCAGTACCCCACAGATATGCACAATCAATTATTTTTCAATTAAAAAAAATTTAATGATTATTTCATAAAAAAAGAAAAATATATAAAATAAACAGTGAGATGTTAACTCAGTCATACTGATAATTACATTAACTATAAATAGACTATATATGGCAATTAAAAAGCAGAGATTATCAGACTAAATCAGAGAGAGAGAAAGAGAGAGAGAGAGAGACAACTATAGCTTCTATAAGAAAAGTATATGGGTTATAATTTAAAGGTTAGAAAAGAAGAAACATACAAATACAGATCACAAGAAAGCTGGGTAGGTACATTAATATCACACAAAGCAGACTTCAGAAATTTGGATATTACTGAAGAAAAGTGAGGACATTTCATAATTATAAAGTGTCAATACCTCAAGAGTATATAAAAATTCTGAAGGGTATATGCCTAAAATTCAGCATCAAAACATATAAAATAAGTATTATATCACCAAGAGTTCAGATACTTTCACTGGCCAGCTGCCAAGACAAAAAAAAAAAAATAACAAACAAAAAACATAAAGTAAAAATGGAAAGGAGATATAGAAAAATATACTACTATAGTTGGTGATTCCAATGCTCTTCT
The DNA here is from genome assembly GCF_000696425.1 of Galeopterus variegatus. Classification (NCBI taxonomy): domain Eukaryota; kingdom Metazoa; phylum Chordata; class Mammalia; order Dermoptera; family Cynocephalidae; genus Galeopterus; species Galeopterus variegatus. Next base: position 332,604 of record NW_007726847.1, read on the forward strand.
TAATAATTAACAGAAGTAGACTAAGAGTCAGTAAATATGCAGAAGACTTGAACAACACTATCAAACAATTTGATCTGTCTGACCTTTATAGAATACTAGTCAGTTTGGGCCACTATAACAAAATACCATAGACTGGGCGACTGAGAAACAACAGAAATTTATTCTCACAGTTCTGAAGGTCAAAAGTCTGAGATCAGGGTGCTAAGCACAATTGGTTTTGGTGAGGGCCTCTTCTGGGTTACAGACTGCCAACCTTCTCATTGTACCTTCACACAGTGGAAGGAATACTAGTTGGTCTCTGGCTTCTTCTTACAAGAGCACTAATCCCATTCATGAGGCTCAATCTTCACGGCCTAATTATAAAGGCCCTACTTCCAACTACCATCATGTTGAGGTTAGGGTTTCAACATAAGAATTTTGGGAGGAAACAAACATTCAGTCTATTGTAATATTACATGCATAAACAGCAGAATATGTATTATTTTCAAATGCATGTAGAAGATTCACAAAGATAGGTCATATGAAAAGCCATAAAACAGGAAAATAAATTTAAAAGAATTTTAATTCAATAAAATATATGCTCTCTGAGCACAATGAAATTAAACTAGAAATCAATAACAAAAAGATAACTTATAAAACCCAAATATTTGGAAATTAGACATCATATTTCTAAATGACTCAGAGTCAAAGAAGAAATCACAGGAAAAGTAAAAATAAAACGTATCAAAATTCATGGTATATAGCTAAGTAGTGCTGAGACAGAAATTTATAACTTTAAATGCTCTATTAAAAAAGCAAGTCTAAGATTGGTGTTCTCAGCTTATAACTCATGAAACTAAAAAAAAAAAAAAAAAAAAAAAAAAAAAAATTAAAAAAAAAAAAA
>NW_007726847.1:334544-365423 GCF_000696425.1 Galeopterus variegatus
TCACATACAGACCAGCCGCTCACTGGGTGAGCGAGGTGCGGGAGCAACACCGAGGGTTGCGATCCCATTGCCGGTCCCGGTCCGGTACGGGCGCGACACTGAGGGTTGCGATCCGTTGCCGGTCACGAAAAAAGACAAAAAGGAAAAAAAAAATTTAAAAAAATAAAAAAAATAAATAAAATTTATATGAAAATGTATAATCCAAAATGTATAATATCCAAAACAATCTTTAAAAAGAAGCAAGTTGAAAGACTTACAGTAGTTGACTATATTTATCAAGACTCTATGGTGATGGCATAAGGATAGACAAACAGATCAAAAGAATAGAAGAGTCTAGAAATAGACCTACACATACAGTCCATTAATTTTTTTAAAAAGGAGCAAAGCAACCCAATGGGGAAAGAAATCTTTTCAGCAAAGTGATACTGGAATAACTGGATATGCATGTGGGTGGGGGGTTGGGGGGAATAAACTTCAATCCTACTTCACAACATATATGACAATAAATTTGAGATAGATATAGACCTGAATACAAAGCTATTAACTATAAAACTCCTAGAAGAGAACATGGGAAAATATCTTCACAACCTGAGGGCAAAAAGAAGTTTTAGAAAAGATATGAAAAGAAAAAACTGATGCTAGACTCCATCAAAATTTACAAATTTTTGTCAAAAGACACCTTTAAGAATATGAATAGACAAACCATAGATAGGAGAAAATAGTCATAAAACATCCATTTGACAAAAGGACTTATATCCAGAATATGTAAAGGGTCCCTACAACTCAATAATAAAAAGACAATCCAATTTTTTTTAATGGACAAAAGATTTGAAAAGACACTTCTTAAAAGAAGATATACAAATGGCCAAGAAGCACAAGAAAATGTGTTCATTAGTCATCAAGTAAATGCTAATTTAAAATGAGATACCACTATGCACACTCCAGAATAGATAAAATTAAGAAGAATGACAACACCAAATAATGTTGAAGATGCAGAGCACCCAAAACTTACGTGGTGAGAATGAAAAATGAGACATCACTTGGAAAAAACATCTTGCAGTGTCTTACAAAACTAAACATAAACCAACCCTATGACCTGGCAATTCCACTCCTACGTATTTACTCAAGAAAAATGAAAACATATGTCTACCAAAAGATTTGTATAAGAATGCTCATAGAAGCTTTATTCATAATAGCCAAACACTGAAAACAGCCCAGGTATCCATCAATAGGAGAATGGATAAATATACTATAATATATTCATATAAAGGGATACCACTCAGCAATAAAAAGGAACATTCTACTGAAACAACAACATGGACAAATATCATTTCTCACAAGCATGAATCTTAAATGGATTAATAAAAATTTAAAAATTTTTTTCTATTCTAACTTCTATAGTAAATAGCAATAGATTTAACTCACAGAGCACTTTGGGCTCCTCAATAATTTTTAAATGTGTAAAGAGGTCATGAGACCAAAAAGTTTGAGAACTACTGATCTAGTTAAAGTTGAATGTGGGCATGCCCTACATTCTAACCATTACTATCCCAAGTATATACAGAAGTTACATTTGTGTGTACCAAAAGGTGTACAAGAATGTTCACAGCAGCACTGTTTGTAACAGCACAAACCCAAAACAACAAAACATTCAATGATTGAGGAATGAATAAATCAGTATTTTCATACTGTGGAATTCTAAACAAAAGTAAAAATAAATAAGCTATATCTACACCCATCAACACAAACAATCCTCAGGGATATGTATGATACTAATAAACACAATTTGACTAAAAAAAGCAAGTTGCAGAAGAATGTATATATAGTACAATTCCACTTACATAAAATAAAAAACAAGCAAACCTAAACAGTATATTTTTAGGAATGTATAAGAGGTAAAAGCTAGGAAATGATAAACACTAAATTAAGTATACTGGTTATCTCAGGAGAAAAAGGAAGAAGATGGAATCAGAGAACACCACAGAGGGTATTAAACGTTTATTTAATTATGACTGCTCCTAACCAAAGGATAGTCCTCCTTTATCAAGGTCATAATTCTCTTCATCAATCAAACTTTAGGTTGGACATTCCTGAGTAGTGAAAGAAAATCCATCTGATTGAAACAACCAACTGAATCAATTCCAGTGATCAATGGGATTTCAGACGACAAAACCAGATTGCCCTCATGTCTGCTTTAAAAAAAAAAGGAAAAGTTGCTAGCCAACAGGTAAAATAGTCTAGAAACCAAAATGTTTCATTTTAGCAACACTATCTTATCTAGAATCTCCCCCTATCATTTTGAATGAATGACGACAAAACCAGATTGCCCTCATGTCTGCTTTAAAAAAAAAAGGAAAAGTTGCTAGCCAACAGGTAAAATAGTCTAGAAACCATAATGTTTCATTTTAGCAACACTATCTTATCTAGAATCTCCCCCTATCATTTTGAATGAATGAATAAGTGAGTGAAAGTCATAAAAACACATTGTCAAGAATCTGACATGCACAATTCTCGAGTTCTGTTTTGTTTCTGACTCCAAGTCTTTTTACTTGCTGTTAAAAGTAGCTTGCTCTGAAATGTTAAGGAACACATGTTAAGAGCGGGAGTCCACACCTACGATGAGTCAAAGATTTTTTCCAGCTCTGCAACTGAATTATTTCAACCTATAAGTACTTACTTTGTTTCATTAGGTAAAATACATCTTTTGAGTCATGAGTACATTATAGGGATAAATAAAATGATGCTTATAAAATTCTTTGAAATCTTCAAATGCAAGGGCCTATATAAAAGTACTAAACTCTGTTCTTATTTTTACAGTCTCATTTTCTAAGAATAAACAATATGGTGTAATTTGTCATACTTCATTTACATAATAGGAAATCAAAATTGCTCAAAACTCAACTTCAGACACTGTTTTCACGTATCGATTACTGAATAATAACCCCCAAACTTCATGATTTTAAAAGACAATTTATTATTATCTCTCATGGGAACAGTATGAACAATGAAAGGTGCACAAGGGTATAAATGTATACGTAAATAGCCTGTTTTGCCAAAAGTACAGTGTAAGTAGGGCAAAGAAAAGGAGGAAGAAAGACAAGAGTTAAGAATAAACTGGATACACAATGAGCTACAACTCCATTACCAGACTGATACCAAATATTGGCAAGGATGTGGATCAAATTCTGTGAATATAAAATGGTACAACCACTTTGGAAAAAGGTCTGGCGGTTTCTAATAAAACTAAACATGCACCTCCCCTATGACCCAATTATTCCAATCTTAGGCATTTACCTATGAGAAAGGAAAATATATATCCCCAAAAAGACTTGTTCAAGAATGTTCACGACAGCTTTATTTATAATTGCCAAAACCTGAAATCTGCCAAGTGTCCATCAAGAGGAAAATGGGTTAACAAATTGTGGTAATATTCATACAATGAAATATTACCACATAGCAACAACGAGTCTCAAAATGCTATGCTGAACGAAAGAAGCCTTATACCAGATAGCAAATATTAGATTATTCCACTTATATGCAGTTCTAGAACAGGCAAATCTAATCTATGGTGGGGAAAAAAACATCAGAGCAGTGATTGCACTAGAGAGAAAGGGGAAGGTGGAGGTGAGGATTAACAGGGAAGAGGCATGAGGGAACTCTCCTGGTTGATGGTAAAGTTCTGTATCTCTATAGGGGTTCAATTATACAGGTACATGCATTCCTCTAAATTCAGCAAAAATAAATTCAAGCTTTGTGCCTTACATTAATGTAAATTTTACATCAAAAGAAAAAACATAAAGAACTGAACTTCAATTAATGATATGAATTATATAGGGGAAAGTGTACAGATATCGGCAATTTACTTTGAAATGTGTCAAAAATAAAAAGAATTGATGGGGGCCGGCCCGGTGGCGCACTGCTACAGTGCGCCACTTGGGAGCACAGCGGCGCTCCCGCCGAGGGTTCGGATCCCACATACAGACCGGTTCCCGCTCGCTGGCTGAGCGAGGTGCGGCCGCAACACCGAGGGTTGCGATCCCGTTGCCGGTCCTGGTCTAGTATGGGCGTGACACTGAGGGGCGATCCGTTGCCGGACACGAAAAAAGACAAAAAGGAAAAAAAAAAAAAAGAATTGATGAACAGGGAGAGGAATGAATAAATGGACAGAGAGGTGACACAATAAGTCTAGTAAAATGTTAACAGTAGAATCTAGGTAGTGGGTGAATGGATTTTCACTGCAGAATTCTTCCAACTTTATGTATATGAAAATTTTCGTTTAAAAAAAAATTGAAGGGCTTTTCATGTCATGTTAGAATTTGGCCTTTATCCATTAGTCAGCAGAAAGTCCTCAAAGGGAATCAGAAGCAGCATCTACGAGTCAAGGTTTAAAGAGGTATCTACTGACTGAGAGAATGAAGCTACAAATGACAAAGGAACAGCATAGGCAAAAGAAATCAGGTTAAGGCGGTGTGACACACTAGATAGTCCAACTGACCCTCCCACAGAAAACGTCTAAAAATCCTGGGTTTAAAAACAAATAAAAGAAAAGAAGGAAGAAATGGAAGAAGGGAAGGAGGAAGGGAGGGTGTAATAAAGTAAAAAGTAGGAGATCTCCTCAAATAAAGGTTTAACTGCAGTTGATGCTGCAGACTTAAGGCAGAATTTTATCCAATAAACCTTAGATTTTGCTATTAAGACCTTTCAACTGATTGGATGAGGCCCATCCACATTATTTAGAGTAATCTCCTTTACTTAAAGTTAATTGATTGTCGGGCCGGCCAGGTGGCGCACTTGGTAGAGTGCGGCGCTTGGGAGCGCGGCGGCGCTCCCGCTGAGGGTTCGGATCCCATATAGAGACCAGTCCGCTCACTGGTTGAGCGCGGTGTGGGCGCGACACCGAGGGTTGCAATCCCATTGCCGGTTGCGGTATGGGCGCGACACCGAGGGTTGCGATCCCGTTACCGGTCACGAAAAAAGACAAAAAGAAAAAAAAAAAAAAGTTGATTGTAGATGTTAACCACATCAAGAAAATACTTTCACAGCAATACCAAAATTAGTGTTTGACTAAATAACTGGATATCATAGCTTAGCCAAGTTCAGAATAAAACTAATCCCAGATGAGGAGGCTACAACTATAAGGCATGGTTTGATTTGGGTCTTTAAACTTATTTTGACTAGATTCCAATTCAATTTATATTGATTAAGCATCTAATATTTGCCAGGCAGTTCACTGTGTGGTTTCACAGGTATCATGCCATTTAAATCTCATAGCCCTATATCATTATTCTCATAGCCCTATATCATTATCCTCATTTTCTAGAAAATAAACTGATACAAAGAATGATTAAGTAATTTTCCCAAACTCATAAGGCTCAATGGAGCAAAGTCCAGATGGTAATCTTGATTCTGGCTCCAAATCCAGTGGCCCTTCCATTATACCACGTATGTTCCCCATAGTAAAACATCTAGGACTTTCACGCCACCATAAATTGCTTTTGCTGTCACTTTGGGGCTCTATCATTTTGCTGTGTCCAAAAATGTTTTTTCATGTGTTTACTTCTTTTGAAATTCTCTTCTGCCCTACCTAAAACTTTCTAGGTGAGTTTTTTCCACTAACTCGTAAACAGCTGGCAAAGGAACAAAGATAGAACCCCAAAACTGAAGAAACAGGTTCAAATTTTAAACCTGAAATAACAATGCACTGGGCAAGACTTTCATTTAAATATTTCCTATTCTGGCCGGCCTGGTGGCGCACTGCTACAGTGCGCCACTTGGGAGCACGGTGGCGCTCCCGCCGAGGGTTCGGATCCCACATACAGACCGGTTCCCGCTCACTGGCTGAGCGAGGTGCGGGTGCGACACCGAGGGTTGCGATCCCGTTGCCGGTCCCAGTCCGGTACGGGCGCGACACTGAGGGTTGCTATCCGTTACCAGACACGAAAAAAGACAAAAAGGAAAAAATAAATAAATAAATAAAAAATAAATAAATATTTCCTATTCTATATATTCCAACTCAGTGAAGTTCCTCAATTAACCATTTGAGGAATTATCCTGTTCTTGTTTACCCACACACCAATTACTGTTCTATTTTTTAAAAAAGCAATCATTTCTTCCAACATGTGCTACCAAATGACAATTCTTCCTAGTTAATATCTTGGAAGACCTGGGTAAATGCTAAGTAAAGATTAGACTTCAAAATGTACTCAGCCAGCAAATACTTGCTAAGCTCTAACTACAGACTTGGGTCTAAAAAGTGGTTTGGTTTGAGCTTGGGAAAGGTTTTAGGAGCAAATAAAAATGAAAATTACTTTTGAACTGAAAAAGTTCAATTAAGCTTATTACCCAGGATGATCATTTTCAAGCTTTCCTTCACACACAGCGTTTTCAGCCTGCTGTTACTGTGCAGGGCAATCAACATCTAACTTAGTTTTCAAGGTTAGAAACCTAGGTTCCAGTACCAGCCCGGGATCCTGAGCAAATCGCTTATCCTTTTGAACTTGGTTTCCTTACATACAAGCAGAGATAACACCTACATCTCTCAGGAAAGAAGATGTAAAAAGTGCTTTGTAAACGTAAAGCCTTGCTTCTCCAAATATAGTCTACAGACCAGCAGCGTTAGAATCACCTGACAGTTTATAAGAAATTCAGACTCTAAGGCCACATTCCAGATCTACCAACCCACAATATGTGTTTTAATAAGATCCCCATGTAATTCACATGCACATTAAAGTCTGAGGAGCGCTGCTATAAAGCACTCTGCAGATGTTAGGTATGTTCCCCATAATAAAATAGTTCTTTAGAAGCTCTTTTTGTTCTGAGAAGTCCTGTGATCTGGTAACTCATTAACAATATGACATCAACAGCACTGACATCATCCTTCTCAGCTCTACCATTTCCCAGACTGAGAAACTAGTGAATGTGAATTCTGGTCCAAGCTTCACTAATTTGCAACATATTCTTGGGCAAATCATTTCAAGTCTCAGGTCTTTTTCCTTATTTGTAACTAGTTCCCAACAAGAGGTCCCAGGACTCACTGGGGTGTGAAAAAGTGGTAATGGAGGAAGGCAGGATAGTATAATAGTTAAGCACATAGCTTCGAAATTAAATGGCCCTTAGGTTACTTGGGCTATTGCCTAAGTGATATTGGGCAAGAAATTTAATCTTTTTAAACTTCGATGTCTTCAACTGTAAAATTAGGATTATAGGGGCCAGCCCGGTGACGCACTGCTACAGTGCGCTGCTTGGGAGTGTGGTGGCGCTCCCGCCGAGGGTTCGGATCCCACATACAGACCGGCCGCTCACTGGCTGAGTGAGGTGTGGGCGCAACACCGAGGGTTGCGATCCTGTTGCCGGTCCTGGTCCAGTACGGGCGCGACACTGAGGGTTGCAATCCGTAGCCAGTCACGAAAAAAGACAAAAGGGAATAAAAAAAAAATTAGGATTATAATAGTACCTACTTCAGATCAAGCAGTATAGCATATGGGTACAAATGAGTACTCTGCTAGGTACATTTTTAGTGTGATAGAAATAGTCTATATCTTGATTGGGATGGTGGTTAATAGGTGTATATACTTCTCAAAACTTTTAAACTACACACTTAAAACAGATGAATTTTATTCTAAGTAAATTATACCTCAAAAAGGTAATTTTAAAAGTAAAAAAGAGAGAGAAGAGAGAGCATGCACTCTGAAGTCAGACTGCATGAGTTCAAATCCTCTTTTTGTCACTTGCAAAGTGGAAATTTGTCCAACACTTTGGACAAATTATTTAATCCCTCTCTGCCCTAAATTTCCAGACCTATAATATAGGACTACTAACAGAACATAACTTAAAAGAGTTGTACATTAAGCCTCATAAATGTTAGCTATTATTACTCCTCTTGGCTATTTTCAATATTTAAAAAATCACATTTATCCAAAAGAAGTCTGCAATGAAAACAGGCTGTTTTGCTCTGGACTAAAATTGTATCAATACATTAATTAGTGACAATCTCATATGTATCAGTACAGTATTGTAACAGTGACTAGATCTCATCTGATTGACAGTTACATGTGCCTTTGATTAATTAAAATGGGGACAAATACATTAACAATTACAATTTATGTAGGAGTAATAATAAATTATAATTTATGTGAGAGAGATAATAAATTTATAGAGCCCATGAAAGAAAATAATAAAAGGCTTCTTTCTGATGAAAAGGTTAAAATAACTATGTTACCATATGACCCAGCCATTCCTCTTTTGGGGCTGGAAGAGATACTTCCATACCCATGTTCACAGCAGCACTATTCATAATAGCCAAGAGATGGAAGCAACCCAGGTGTCCACTGATGAAAGAATATATACATACAATGAAATATTATACAGCCTTAGAAAGGAAGGGAATTCTGACACATGCTACGACATGGATGAATCCTGAGGACATTACGCTAAATGAAATAAGACAGTCATGGAAAGACAAATACTGTATGATTTCACTTACATGAGGTACCTAGAATAGTCAAATTCATAGAGACAGAAAGGGTGGTTGTCAGGGGACAGGGGGAGAAAGAAATGGGGAGTTGTTTAATGGATATAGAGTTTCACTTTTGCAAGATGAAAAGAGTTCTGGAGATTGATTGCACAACAATGTGAATGTACTTAACACTACTAACTGCATGTACATTTAAAAATGGTAAAGATGATAAATTTTATGTTACATGTGTTCCATAATTTTAAAAAATAGCTGGTATGGTGGTTCTTGCAGCACTAACACTGTAAAACCTTTGTGAACCTATCTATGTTTTAAGTTTTAATAAACACCCTTTCTTTGCATCCCAGTGTACCACATATATATATCCATCACAGCACCTAAAACAATTTACTGGCAGTCTCTGACTTGGACACATTAAACCCAAACCCTTCTGTACATTGAATTTGGTCTTTTATTTGATCTCCATTTTTCAGTTGACTTATGATGCTTTTGAGCTATAAGTTGGAGGCAGTGCTGCTTACCTGTCAATAACCCACGGGGAAAGGACTATCTTAAGATGACACAGATGTCACCTCTGCCAGCCCACAGGACCCCAGACCAAAAGAAGCTGGACATGTGCTCCCTTATTTGAGGCCACTACTCAGGGAGGATGGTAGGAAGGGTCCTGACAAAAGGAAAGGAAAAGAAAGGCAGCAAAGGGCTACAAGCAGCCAGATGCCTTTCCTGGCATATGTGTATGTCAGAGGCAGCTGGTTACAGCCTCTCTTGTCTTGTGCTGCAGTGGCAAGAAAAGACAAATCTCTCTCTCCCACCTAAATGAAAACCATAATAAAGGTATACACACTGGGGGTTGCCCTACTTTCCTTCTGCCCAGTTCCTATGAATAGAATGAGCAGAGGGGCAGCAAACATGGGAAGGGACAATACCTAGCTTGAACTATCCCAGCCCAAGGACAAAGGGAGATGGCTAGATGGTCATACCAGAAGTTACCACTCATTCTACCCACCCATGAAAGTCTTGCCAATCAGGATCAGGTTACCTCTGCAGACTGAGGTAGCCCCCATAAAAACTGTAATTAAGAATTTGCAAATATTTTCTAGCTTTCTGATAAACTCTCATAATATGTCAATTCTTGGACATTCTTCTACCAAATACATTTTTAGGAATGCATTTCACTTGAAAGTAAGAGTGTGCCTGTTTGTACTTACCTGTTCATACCCCTACTAGCCTCTTACCTACCGTGAACAGAGAGGCTGTCTTCAAATACAGTTTTATCATATGAGTCGATGACAAAATAGGTACTCAAATATTTGCTGAATAAATGAAACATTCTGAATAGTTTTTAACTGGGTAATTCCTCTCTGAGGCCACAATTAAAGCTTAGAATTCCCCTTCATTTCCCTTTGGTAAAATTTCTTCCATTAAAACAACAGCACCTGAAATTCTACTTCCTGTAGATAGTATGTCTTGGTAGAAAGAGTTGTCAGACTCAAATTTGAATACCATTTTGCCACTTAATAGCTTAACTTCTCTAAGGCTCTGTTTCCTCCTCTTTAAAATGGGGTAACAGAGGAACTAAAAATATATGCAAAGGGCTTAAGACAGTGTTTGATGAATGGCAAAGCACTTACATAAGAGTTGTTTATTACTGGTATCTAATTGGGGAGGTGGGATGGAAAATGGACACTGCAAGACAATATTTAGATACCTGCAGTGGTAGGAATTTTTTTTTTAATTTAATTTTTATTGAATCAAAATTGATTATACATATTTTTGGGGATCAACGTTGAGATATGTTGATCAAATCAATATTACTAGCATATATATTGTTACAAATCGGTAATTATTCTTTATGCTCCTTGTCCAATCCCTCCCCATCCCCTTTTCCTTCCCCCCTCTAATTACCCTAGATTTCTTCTCACGCTCTGAAAGAATAATGGTTACTCTGTTGATTTGCTGCCCAAATGATCTGTCCAATGCTGAGAGGCATGATCAGGTCCCCCAATACAATCATAGAGCAGATGCCTCTTCTGTCACTCTGGAATGGGCTCTGTGGGAAGAGACATCCTTCTCCTTTCTTTATCTCTGCTGGTGACTCTTCTTGTGTCAATGCACTCTTCCAGTGGCTGGTGGACCATCTACATGGTGGTTGTGGCGTCTAGCTGCCTTCACAGCAGGCATGGATATCTTGGTGGCTGTGGTGGGCCCCCCACAGGGAGGATATGATTTTGGCATGCTCCTTGGTGCTGGCAGTGTGCCTGGTTGTGGAGAGTGTCTGATCCCCGGCTCCATACCCCAAGTCCCTGGGCAGGCCCCGAGGCACTGGCATGGTGAGCCTGGTTGCTAGAGAGGGGTTCCGGTTCCCTTCTCCATGCCCCAGGTCCCCAGATGGGCCCCAAGGTGCTGGTGCAGTGTGTCTGGTTGCAGGAGAGGGGTCCAGTCCCCTTCTCCATGCCCCGGTTCCCCGGGCAGGCCCCAAGGCACTGGCAAGGTGTGCCTGGTTGTGGGAGGGGAGACCAGTCCCCTTCTCCATGTCCTGGTCTCCAGGCAGGCCCCAAGGCACTGGCTTAGTGTGCCTGGTTGCAGGAGGGGGGTCCAGTCCCTTTCTCCATGCCCCAGGTCCCCGGGTGGGCCCTGAGGCACTGGTGCGGTGTTCCTGGTTGCGGGAAGGGGATCCGGTCTCCTTCTCCATACCCCAGGACCCCGGGAGGGCCCCAAGGTGCTGGTGTGGTGTGTCTGGTTGCAGGAGGGGAGACCAGTCCCCTTCTCCATACCCTGGGTCCCCGGGTGGGCCCCAGGGCACTGGTGCAGTGTGCCTGGTTGTGGGAGGGGGTCTGGTCCCCTTACCCATGTCTTGGGCTCCTGGGTGGAGCCCTGAGGCACTGTCATGGTGTGCCTGGGTGTGCCGGAGGTGTTGGTGGTGTGCCTGGATGTAGGAGTGGGGTCTGGTCCCGGCTCTAATCCTTGGGTTCCTAGGCAGGGCCCCGAGGTGCTGGTCATGTGAGTGGTTGTGGGCAGGAGTCCTGCCCCTGGCCCCATGCCACATGTCCCATGGTGGGCCCCAAGGCATTGCTGGCGTGCCTGGGCTGGAAACAACTTTTTGTCCTATGCTTACTTCTAACATGGAGGAACTTCCTGTGGGAACCAGTACTTGAGCTGTATAGTTGAGTAAATTGCTGCTTTGCTACTGTTTCCCTAGGAAAGGCTTTTTGTGCAGTTCAGGGTTTAATTGTTGACCTTATAGGTACTTCTGGCTCTCCAGGTACTCAGTGCACCTGGGTTGTGTTGAAACTTCAATCTGGGCCTATGTTTTCTCATCAAATTGCACCCCATGCAATTCTACATTCCCGACCAGTCTCCTCTGAGTGGTTCTGTGCTGATTGGGGGGAGGATCAGCTGTCCTTGCTACGTCCCAGTTTTCTCCCAGTGAGCCTGTCTCCCCCATCGCATGTGCTCCAAACACTTCCCATGGGACGGGCCCTACACCAGTCCCTTGCAATGACTCACCGGCTTCTGAACAGCTCCCTTTATTCAGCTGTTCTGGCTCCTCGCTCCTGCATGGGTCCACGGGAACCCTATTAGTGGTCTTGCTGTCCTGCGGGCCACCAAAGTCCTCTTCTCCCCTTCCGCCTCCAAGTAACTCCATCTAAAACGTACAGCTGCAGCTTCTGCTGGCTCCTGCTCCATGCACTCCGGCATTAAAGCAGCTACATCCTGAAACACTGAGAGTAGCTTTTTCTTTCTCTCATCATGGTTTCTCCTGCCTTCATGAGTTCCATAGGTCTCTCCTCCTCTTCCCCTGAGCTCCAGTGGCCCCAGCTTGGCTGATGTTACATTTTTATAGTTGTAAATTTGTTGATTTATGGGAGAGAGTGACACTGGGGACTGTCTATTCCGCCATCTTGACCGAAAGCCCCCAGTGGTAGAAATTTTAAGTTTGGAAATGAGGAGGAACGACAGTTGGAGCTGGGTGATGAGTGATATTTTTTCTACTTTTGTATATGTTTGAAGTTTTTTCCAAAATAAAAAGCAAAATACACACACACACAAACACAAAATGGGGTAACGGCCCCTGACATTTCTTAATAGGAATGTTGTAAGGAAGAAATACACAGGCAGTCTTCACTTTGCAGGGTTCCAATATGCTCAAATTTCAGTTATCACCATTTAGTTAAATAACACCAATCCCCCAACAACATAATTCAAATTTCAGTTACCACAGTATGTTACCTGTGAGTAACTGAATATAGTATAAACTTCGCTGCTAGATCTTCAATCCACAATCACTATGTAAATAATAAAAGCACATCACAATCAGTGACCAACCAAGTCACTTCTTTCGAAGTCTACTGGTGATCAGTCACTGCCCTTCTGTTACTCAGTTCAGGTACAGACAGCAAAGCATGTAGTTGAGCTGCCTCCTTGTCTTCTAGTGATAAACTTATATGACATTTTACAAAAATAAATACTAGAAAGAGGGAACTGGCCAACAATGACGGAAAGGGCAGCAGAGAAATAAAGAGTGACAATGTTTGGAAGAGAAATCCAATCAAATGTAAACGGCCTTATAGAACAAATAGCTGACCATGGGAATGATGACACTGCTACCATTCAAGAGACACTAGATATGCAGCCTGAGGAACTTTTCAATATAAATGAACAAAGTGGTTGTGGTGAAAAGGATGAAGATGTCCCAGAAGAAGCGACATTAGCAAAAAACTCTGCATTAAAGGAACTCTCAGATATTTCACAATACTGAAAATACGAAAGATAAAATGTTATAAGCTAATCCAAATTTAGAAAGGATTCACCAAGGCAAAGAAAAGATACTCATTCCTTATCATAAGTTATATGACAAGAAGGCAAACACAGTTCAAACTACTCTTGATAAGTTATTTTACAAATAAATAAAACATTTTAATTTTTAATGTTTTTAATGTTTTAAATTACAGTGTACTAAATATTAGTTTTAGTTTCTTTTCATCTCTCTATATATTTATACCACATCTCTCTATATATTTATAACCAACAGCAAGAGGGTTTATAATGTTCAACAAAAAATTTTAAAAGCCACAAAACAATTGTAGGTTTTCCCATTAATTATTAAGATTGCCTCCCCTAGTTTTGCACGGTCATTTGTAAGGTCCCACACTACCATGCAAAGCAAGGACTACCTGTACCTATGAATTCTGGCACAACAAGGGGCTTATTAATTCACAACGAAAGAGAGACCTCTAGCCTTTCCCCTGGTCCTTACAATTGCTCAAACAAAAAGGAACTTGAACTGGTCTTGGGTGATGCCAAAAAGACAGGTTTTCAGGTGCTGAAAGTAATTGAGAACCGCCACAATATCTGAACATGCAATTCTCCAAACTTGTCACTATTACCCAAAATATACACAGCCTAATACTGAAAAATAGTTAAATAGTTGAAAGATAGTTGAATAACTTGAATAGTTATCCAATTTGTCCTTTGTGATAGTATATCATTCAATGTCTATTCTGGTCCCTTGAACGCAGTGGCAAAACAATTAATGTGTGACAGAAGTAATGATGGGGAGGGAATACGGTATAGTGGATTTGGAATCAGACCTTAACTTGAATACTCTCTTTATACCATTTATCACAACTTTAGGTAAGTCATTTCTTATAGCTTCAATTTCCTAATCTGTGAAATGGGACAATACATTCTTTTTGGAATTATTGCAAAGATCAAAAGAGATATGCTTAGCGAAGTATGGCACATAGTGAGCACTTAGATAATAGCTGTTATTACTATTATTATTCTTAAATATTACCATCATTAACATCACCATTAATGAAAATATTATAGTAATGAAAAATGGCATTTTTTTGTGTGTTTTGGACACATAATATTTTAAACATATTATTACTAATCAGCACATTTTTCAAAGATCAAATTCTCTTACTCCAAGATATGATAGGCACCCACAACTTGCTACGGGATGACAACTTGACCTCAACTTCCTCCAGATCATTTTCTCCCAAGGTACATGTGCAAATGGCTGCCTAAATTCACTCATCCCCTTCTTGCAACGCCTCTGATTCCTATGTCAAAACCGTCCCTGCAGTCTGCTCAGTTTCCTCTTCTCAGTACATTAAGAACTAAAGCCATTTCCCATTTCTCAGAGCTATCTGCCAGAACAGTAGTATCTTGCTCTCTCATAGTCCACATGACTTAACTGTCAGTTTTCTCTTTTGATTTTAATCTAAAACCCCGATTCTAAACTAAGAGTCACTATCACCTATATAGACCCATAAGGCTGCAAGGGATCTAAAGGCCAACTAAGGTCAGCCCCTTTTCTCTACTAAATAGTTAATTCCTCCTAAAATGTTCACATGAATTAGTTGGGCAATGTCTGCTTTAACAGTTTCAGAGAGAGAAAGCCCTCCACCCCCCAAGCCAACCTGTTCCATTACTATATCATTGGTTAGAAAGTTTTTCCCTATGTTGAAGCAAAATCTCCCCACTTACAAGTTAGTTTCCACTCACTGGTCCTAATTCCAGATTCTAAAGAAATACAGTCAGTTAACTGTTCTATATGATATCCCATGCAGTATTTGAAGACCCTCGAGTTTCTCTTTTCCATGCTCAAAGAGCATGGTTTTAAGTCCCTTCCCTCGTGGTCACGGTCAACTGAACGAGGTGTGGGCTTGCCAAAGTGATCTAACTGTTAAAGTACTTCCTTTGCCAACATTTACTACAAATGATCCCTTTGCCCATATTTCTCATGATGTAAAAATTATCAATTTAAACTAATAGTTCAGGAAAAGTGACTCCCAACCAAAATCATGACCTCAAGGGAATGTTACTAAAGTTATGAAAACTGCAAAAAAGTTATGTACTCTTTTTTTAACTTAGCCAATTACTGGAACAGAATAAAGTAGGTTCATCTGGCATGAAACACTTGCCTCTTTCCTACTAAGCCAAACACACATGCCTGGGAGAAAAACTCAATAATGGGAAGGTTAGCTAAGAAAAGTTGTGCTTCATGTCCTGATAAAGTGGATCTAATTAAAAGAAGGCAGTAATAGATAGCCAAAGAATATTCTCTGTACCTTGCCAGAAGCAGGTTCCTGAAAGAATATCAAACATTCTGCTCTCAAAACTTGACCAAACTAAACACAAGAAAAAGAAGTGGCAGATTCTCTTAGGCTGCAGAAATAATCATCTAGGAAAACACACACACACAACAGAAAACAACTCCGACCTGCCCAGCAGAGCCTGTCAGGGTAGCAGCTAGAGAAGGAGTCTGCCTTAAGTCCTCAGAAAGTGCATTCAGTGGAAGTAGTGTCCTCAGATGACCCCTAACCCCTAGGTAGTCGGTTAGGATAGGGTGGAGCAGGGACTTGGCCCCTTGTGCTCTTGGGAGCCTGGCACGAGCAGGAAGGTATGCACTAAGTGCTCTGCCTTCTACTGCTGCGAGGTGATAGTTGAGTAGTCGTATTCAGAGAGCAGATCATCTCTGGTACTTGAAGATACTCTGGGTGGGAGAGGGGAGGAGGGGATGTTGCGTTCGGATCTCACACTAGTAAAACTGTTCCCTGGAGTTGAGCAAGGAGGTCTACTAAGAACAGAGAAAGAGGAAGGGAAAGACGGAGTTTTCACAGAGTTGGGGGAAGACGAAACCCTTCTCCCGTGCCCTGCTGGCTAAGGTGGTGGTAGCAACAGCAGAGCAGGTGTCCTGGGCCCTCATTCCTCCACTCTCCCAACCGCCTCTCAGGCTACCCCCAGGCTGCCCTCAGTCCGCCCATTCCCAGCCCTGCTCCTCAGGCACTCCCCATTTTTCCGCCCCACAACCTTAAGGCCCCCCTTCAGCCCGTCCAGACCCCGGCATTTCTCACTCGACACACCGGATCCCCTGTCAGCTCCCCGCAGCTTCCCTCGACCAGGCCTGGTGCCTCCCCCGGGGCCAGTCTCGACCTTTGCCTTCCTCACACAGCGTCTCCCCCTCAGACCGGCGTCCTCTCTCCGTCCCTCCCCGCCTCAGGCCGCACTCACAGAACTCGGCGATGTACCGGGTCAAGGCGTAGTTCTCCTCGCACCAGTCCAGAGTGGAGGTCGGGGGGCCCCAGTAGCCCTGCCGGTCCGCGGCGGGAGCCATCGCGCCGCCGCCGCCGTGGCCTCCGCAGCCCAGGCGTTCGTTGCGCTCGGCTCCGCGGGCCCCCAGGCCGGCCCGGCCAGTGCTCGCGCGCTAGCTCGCGCCCCGCCCTCCCTCCGCGAGGGGCGGGGCCCGGCGCAGTTACTGAGACTGCCTGGCGGGGAGGCCCCGCCCACCGGCGCCGCGGGCTGCTGGGCGGTGCCGGCGCAGGGCCCACTCCGAGGCGCTGGGTGGCCCCGCCCCTCCGTCCTCTGTGGGCGGGGCGGGGGCGTGATTCAGGAAAGGGGGGACCGGGCGGCCTGGGCTGTCTGGTTCGCCTAGGCAAGACCTTGGCGGTTATTAGGGGTTCCTGATTCCCCAGGGGCCATTTTCTTTCAGAATGTGTCTCAGCCTCTATTTGTGTGGGTGGAGTTTGATTTAATTGGCGTGGGGATGGGATGAAGCCTTCTATCAAGCCCTTGCTTGATGAAACCTGTGCAGCTATGCGCCTCAATGTCTTCCATTGGCCACAGGCCTCAAACAGAGCCCAGAAACAGAGCACCTCCAAACAAGCACTCCTATTCCCAGGAAATAAACCATAATTTTCTGGTAAAGGTGTAAATGTCCTTTGGGGACAAAGGGAAAAGCAGCAACCCAGGACCAAAAGAAAAAAAAGTTAAGTGCTGAGATTCCAGAAGAGAATGCAGCTAGATAGAGCACTAAAGCAGTTTGCCTGCTTCAGTTTGGGCTTCCAAGCCCAGAGTTTATTACCTTATATTTACAATTGTGCCCTTCTCTCCAGGCAATCCACAACCCATCCCTAGTTCCAGCTTCAAGATTCTGATAATCCACAGAACTGCCAGAGTGATCTTTTTAAAACACAGATGCAAACACCCTGACCCTTGTGTTCAGCTACACTAAACTTCCCCTAGCTTGGAATGTGCTGGGTCCCCTTACATGTTTCTGCCTTTGCTCTTGCAGTTCAGCTGAGATGGCTTTCCTATCTTTGCATTGGCTAACTCCCTACTTGTTCTTTAAAATCCTGCTCCCTGAAGCCCTCCCTGACTTTCACAGCCAAGAGCTCCCTTGCCCTTTGTTCACATCTGTATTAGTCGGGGTTCTCCAGGGAGACAGAATCAATAGGACATATCGTAAGTAGATAAGAGGGTATTTATTAGGGAAATTGGCTCACACGATTGTGAAGAGAAGTCTTGGGATAGGCCGTAGGCAAGCTGCTGGTAGTGTGGCTTAGTCCAAGAGAAGACCTCAAAACCAGAGAAGCCGATGGTGTTATTGGTGTAAGTCCTGAAACCAAAGCTGAAGAGCCTCGAGCTCTGATGTCCATGGACGGGACAGAAGAGTGTATCCCAGCTCCAGTGGACAAAGAGAGAGATTTGTCTTTTTTCTCTGTTTGTTCTCAGGGCCCCCAGTGGATTGGATGGTTCCCATCATATTGAGGGTGAATCTTTCTCACCCAGTCCACTCAGGGTCTCATGCTAATCTTTTCTGGAAACACTCTCATAGACACACCAAAAAAAGACAGCTTTACCAGGTTTCTCGGTATTGCTTAGTCTAATCGTTGACACATAGAATTAACTTTCACAACATCATACACTGATACTATCCTGATCAGAGAATTTGCTTTCATGCTTCATGGTCTTGGCATCCAGGACTGCCTGACCACCCAGTATGAAATGAGGACTATAGATTAAGAATGATACAGGTGCTATTTTCTAAATAAATAAGTCAAATGAGGTGCAATCAAAAGTAGTAGAGAAGGGCCGGCCCAGTGGCGCACTGCTACAGTGCGCTGCTTGAGAGCGCGGTGGCGCTCCCGCCAAGGGTTCGGATCCCACATACAGACCGGTTCCCGCTCACTGGCTGAGCGAGGTGTGGGAGCAACACTGAGGGTTGCGATCCCGTTGCTGGTCCCGGTCCGGTACGGGCGCAACACTGAGGGTTGCGATCCATTGCCGGACACGAAAAAAGACAAAAAGAAAAAAAAAAAAAGTAGTAGAGAAAACAAGGAGAGATGAGGAACCAAAGCCCTTCTACAAAGTGACCCTAGCAGATGATAGATGCAGAACCTTTGCTTGCTAGGTGCAAAACCTAGGAATAGAGGCAGTGTATTTGAATAGAAATAATAGGATATCTGAAATTTTTCTTTTGAAAAACAGACATTGAGCTTCTGCTGTGTACCAGGCTCTGGTTGGCTGGGTGCTGGAAACACACAGAGGTAAACAGGAAAGATCCAAGAAGGTAGTCTCCAGAGAGATAAATGAAAGCCATTAAAGTTTGGGGAAACTTCTATTTCTAATCATTTTCTATCTCATTCTCTAAAATTTCTGTTTTGTGTATTTTTTTAATGTATATAATAATCATAAGTGTAGATAATTTATAACTGAATAAACATACATATATTTGTATACTGAGTTGAATATACAAAGATACATACTCAAAAGTGATTTACTGATGAGGCATGCAATCAAAACAGTGTAGAGACCACAACAGTAGAGTGTGATAATACCTTGCTAGGAGTAAACCAAAAGTTAGGGTGCTATGGAACTCCCCATGTGGAAAGAACCCCTGGCCCAACAAAATAGCTCAAGACAGGAGATGAGGCCTTGGTTCAATTAGTACCCTGCACAGCGTTCATCAGTAGTAAAGAAAAAGAAACCTACCATAACCAGGACTGAATTTAGGAAAGAGAAATTCCTCCACCCAAGAAAAAAGTTACACACTGGAGAAGTATCACTCAGAAAGCACAAAATGGATTTTAAGTTCCTTCAACAATGTCCATCTTCCTATCTTTCTAAAAAACTTTCCCCCACCCCTAAGTATAAAAGCAACACATGAAAACGCAAGGACCCAGAATAGTCAAAACTATCTTGAAAAAGAACAAAGTTGGAGGACTCAAATTTCCTGATTTCAGCACTTACTACAAAACTACAGTAATCCAGACAGTGTAGTACTGGCATAGAATAGACATGTAGGGGCCGGCCCGGTGGCGCACTGGATAGTGCGCCGCTTGGGAAGCGCGGCGGCGCTCCCGCCCCGAGGGGTCGGATCCCACATACAGACCGGTTCCCGCTCACTGGCTGAGCGAGGCGCGGGAGCAACACCGAGGGGTGCAATCCCGTTGCCGGTCCCCAGTCCGGTACGGGGGCAACACTGGGGGTTTGGGTCCCTTGCTGGGCACGGAAAAAAAAAAAAAAAGAATAGACATGTAGGGGCCGGCCCGGTGGCGCCCTGGATAGGGCGCCGCTTGGGAAGCGCGGCGGCGCTCCCGCCCCGAGGGGTCGGATCCCACATACAGACCGGTTCCCGCTCACTGGCTGAGCGAGGCGCGGGAGCAACACCGAGGGGTGCAATCCCGTTGCCGGTCCCCAGTCCGGTACGGGGGCAACACTGGGGGTTTGGGTCCCTTGCTGGGCACGGAAAAAAAAAAAAAAAGAATAGACATGTAGGGGCCGGCCCGGTGGCGCCCTGGATAGGGCGCCGCTTGGGAAGCGCGGCGGCGCTCCCGCCCCGAGGGGTCGGATCCCACATACAGACCGGTTCCCGCTCACTGGCTGAGCGAGGCGCGGGAGCAACACCGAGGGGTGCAATCCCGTTGCCGGTCCCCAGTCCGGTACGGGGGCAACACTGGGGGTTTGGGTCCCTTGCTGGGCACGGAAAAAAAAAAAAAAAAAAAAAAAAAAAAAAAAAAAAAAAAAGAATAGACATGTAGATTGTTGGAATAGAAGTGAGAGTCCATCAATAATCCCTTACATTTATGGTCAATTGATTTTTGGCAAGGATGCCAAGACAATCCAGTAGGGAAAGAAGAGTCTTTTCAACAAATGGTGCTGGGACAACTGAATATCCACATGCAAAAGAATGAAATTAGACTCCTTCTTGCCACAATAAACAAAATTCAACTCAGAATAGATCATAGACCTAAATGTAAAAGTGAAAACTATAAAATTCTTAGACATTTACATAAAAATAAATGGTTGTAACCTTGGGTTAGACAATGGTTTCTTACATAAAACACCAAAAGTGCAAGCAACAACAACAAAAAATCAAATAGATAAACTAGACTTCATCAAAATCAAAAACTTTTTTGCTGTAAATGATACCATCAAGAAAGAAAAAAAATATCCGACGGAATGGAAGAAAATATTTGCAAATCATATATCCAATAAGAGACTTGGATACAGAATATATAAAGAACTCACAACTTGATAATCAAAAGACAACCCAATTAAAAAATAGGCAAAAGGATCTGAATAGACATTTCTACAAGGAAAATATACAAATGGCCAAAGACACATGAAAAGATGTTCAACATCATTAGTCATTAGAGAAATGCAAGTCAAAACCACGATAAGATGCTATTCAGACACACTAGGATGGCTGTAATCAAAAAGACAAACAATAACAACTGTTGGAAGGATGTGGAGAAATTGGAACCTCCATACGTTGCTAGTATGTAAAATGGTGCAGCAGCTGTGAAAACACTTTTACAGTGCCTCACAATGCTAAACAGAGTTATCATATGACCTAGCAATTCTACTCCTAGGGTATATGCTAAGAGAATTAAAAACTTATGTCCACAAAAAAAACTTGTACAAGAATGTTCATAGCAGCATTATTCACAATAGCCAAAAAGTGGAAACAAACCAAATCTCCATCAACTGATGAATGGATTAATAAAGTGTGGTATATCCACACAACGAAATATTATTTGGCAGTAAGAAGGAGTGAAATACTGATATGTGCTACAATATGAATGAGCCTTGAAAATGTTATGCTATATCAAAGAAGCCAGACACAAAGGGACACATATTATATGATTTTATTTGTATCAAACATCCAGAATAGGCAAATCTGTAGAGATAGAAAGTAAATTAGTGGTTGCCAAGGGCTGAGAAGGAAAGCAGAAATGGGAGGTGACTGCTAATGAGCACAGGGTATCTTTTGGGGATGATGAAAGTGTTCTAAAATTAGATTGTGGTGATGGTTGCACAACTGTGAATATGTGAAAAACCTACTGGATTGTCCATATTAAATGGCTGAGCTGTGTGATATGTGAATTATATCTTAATGAAGCTTTTTTAAAAATAAAAGCAATACATTCTTATATTAGAAAATTTAGAAAATACAAAAAAAAGTGTAAAAATGAAAATAATCACTCTAATCCCACCAACTAGCAATAACCATTGTCAACATTTAAGTATATTTTCTTCTAGAATTTTATCTAAGGATTTTTTTATATGATAAGGCTAATATTTTCTTTATGTTTCATATTTTTTTGTATTTTTCATGCAATTAAAAATCCTCATAAATATTATATTAATAGTTATAGCATATTTAATTTTATAGATATATCACAATTTACTTAAATATCTATTTTACTATTCCCTTACTACTGGGTATGTAGGTTATTTCCAATGCTTATATTTATTTTTCAATAACAAGCAAAAACCCAAATTTTGAAAGCTTTCAACCAGATTCCTACCAAAAATTCTTTTTATTATTTGCAAGATGACAAAAGAAATCCAAGCTATAATCCATTTTTTCCACATGGGATATGTTGTACCGTTTCACAACTACCAAGGAAAATTTGAAATCATGAAACCCAGATGTAGGCTCAACACAGGTTAAGTGATCTTATGATCTACAGGTTACCTCTTGGCCTCTCCTGCAGCTTGGCAAGTTCATGCCAGCCCCTCATCCCTGCATAGCCACCTCTCTGTTGGAGACATAGAATGTCACCCAAGGGCAGTAGACCACAACCTAGGGATGCAATCTCAGCCTCTATGGGAAGACTCCACTGACCCCAGGCTAGGTTGGAACCATTCCTCTATTCTCCTGCAGCCCTTCGGTTTCCCTTCGCCATAGCCCCTCTCATGATTCTTAATAGTCTTTTTAGGAGTTGGTGTTCCAGATCCTGTCCCATTCTATCTCTGTATCTCCAATGCCTCACTTGAACCTGATGCACAATTGTGCTTAGGGGATTTTTATGGAACAGTAACAATAACATTTATTAAACATTTACTACGGGCAAGGCCCTATTTGAGTTCCTTGAGATAGCTAAGTTTTCTAGGCCCCTAGCCTGTCCAGGATTTCCCCTTGCAGCCCTCCTGTGGTGCCCTAGCCACAAGCCATCTCCTGATATGTCTTCTGCCAGGACCCTGTGTTCTCTCCTGTTTGCTCCCCTGATTGGAGTCTTTCCCATTACATCACATCTTTGGAAAACTTGAATAAGTAAAAGTCAGTTTACATGAGAATCAGCAAAATGAATTGGACATTTACTATAGACCAAGACTTAAGCCCAGTGTTGGGAATACAGAATGGAATAGCATAGCTCCTATTTTTGAACCTGGTAATAATTTAATTGGTGAAATGAAATATGACAAGATACACTAACCAAGCAAGTTAGTAAATTGATTTTCTAATAAATATTTAACGAACCCCCCAATAAGTGTCAGCACTATTCTCGAAAATAGAAGAGGACAAAACAGACAAATCTCACGGGTCAAAATGGATGTGACAATTATAATAGCTAACACGTATACCAGGGTACCTCAAAAGGTTCATGGAAGATAGAATTAAAAGATAATACAAATCTTTTCGTGAACTTTTTGAAGACCCCTTATATAATATTTACTTTGTTCCTGATACTGTTCTTAATACTCTTCAGAATTACCTTTTAAAGTCTTTCTAACAATCCTATGAATTAAGTACTACTTTTAGCCCTTATTTACAGATAATGAAACTTACATAGTGGAGTTAGATATTTCACCCAAGGGCATCCAGATAATAAGAGGCTGAGTCAAGGCTGGAATCCAGGCAGTCTTGTACCAGAGGCCATATTCTTGTCTATTGTGCCAAGCCAGCCTTGCAGGAATTCAGAAGAAGGGGCTGTGCTGAAGAGAGAGGTCCCTGGGCTCCTTAAGAGCCAGTGTAGTGTTTGGTTTCACTCTGCAGCTGGAGTGCAGAAAATGATGCTTGAGAGGTCTGCAGGGACAATACCATTAGGGGCCTAGAGGGTTTTAAGCAAGATATTGACATGGGTAAATTGAAGGGAGGACAGATCAATTAAATTGGGAGGGACTGAAGAGACCGTTGCAGTGATTAGTGAGTAGCAATAGTGATAGAGACAAGAGGACAAATTTACAGGTGTTTACAGGGTGGAATTACAGGATTTGGAGAGAAACTGGGGGGACACATTGAGGGAGAAGGAAGAAGTGGGTTTCCAGCCATTCTCAGACTCTGGGAAGACCAAAAAGTTAATCTGGCTGCAGTGGTTGGATGGGGGTAGTTGGTCAGAACATGAGGAGGAGAAAGTATTTCTGGAAATGAAAACAGCCTGCAAGGGCTTGAAAGGGCAAGAGAGAGGCAGGTAGAAAGAGACATTCAGAATGGCTGAATTTGTGTGCAGAGATGGCAGAGGGCTGAGGACAAATATAAGGCACTAGGATGGAAAGGTTGGGGCCTAATATGCTATGATTAAGGTGTTTGGGATTTACTCTAGTGACAACAGAAGTGTTCAAGAAAGGGAATAACATGTTCAACTCCATGTGTTAGGGAAAATAGGGTTTTGGGTTTTGAATTTTTTATAGTGGAGCAGGGTGGGGAGAAGAAAGGGATCAGACAAATCAATTAGGAGGCTGTGGCAAAAAATCTTGGCAAAGGATAGGACGGTCAGGTTAAGTTGCAACACAGGTCCTGGGCAGTCCTTGCACTAGCCTTCCCAGAATGAATTCCGTGGTACCTTGCTTTGTGGAAAACAGAGAAGAGCTGAGGTTTACCAAGTCATTTCCTGAGCCCAAAACATGTTACACCCTGGGAAGTAAGTCAGCAGACATATGACCAGAGTCACCAACCCTTGGTTAAGCACCTGGAAAGTTGTTACAAAATAAATTTCATGGGGTTGAGTATTAATTGAATAGCCCTAAATTGATGGCTTTGTTTTGAATGAGATTATAGAAATGTCGATGATAAGTAAGTAACTTAAAGACACCTGCCCTGTGAACAGAAATTACTGCTTTCAACGTTGTCTACAAGCTGGACCCTCTTTGTCCTTTAACTCGTAAAAATCATTTACATCTGTGCATGTTTGGGTACCTGATTTTCTTGTATCTACCCCAATGTTGTCAGCTGCCATCTAGTTGCTGACCCAAATCTCTATCTCTAACCCAGATCTGTCTCTAGAGCTTTGGCTCTTGGATCAGTTAGGATCATGTTTTGCTGCAGGTGACAGAAAACCAGTTCCAGTGCCTTAATCAAATAAGGGTTTATTTTTCTCAGGTGGTAGACAGCCCAGGGCTCTACCACAGTCCCACAATGCCAGAATCCTCTGTCCTTCTGTTCTGTCTCCCTTAGCATATAGCCTTCACACTCACGGTTACAAGACGGCTGCTGCTTATATAAGCATCATAACTCTGTTTAGGCAGGAAGAAGGAAGATGGGCAAGGGTAAAAAGCAAATGCCAACTAGGCCTGTCCATTGTTATCAGAAAAACAATAACTTTTCCAGACCCTACACCCAGTGATACCCAGCTCTTTGGCTGAGGTTTCATGACCGACCATAGAGATCTGGGAAGACTGGCAAGAGGGTCTAGGAGAGTGTGTGTTTTTCTGAGCACATCATTGCCTACAAGTTGGCTTCTGTTAGGAAAGAAGTAGTGGGAGATAATATTGAGTGAACACTAACAGGATCACCCACATCCAGCTATCTTCTGGACAGCTTTACTTGGATATTTCATAAGGATCTCAAACTTGGTATGTCCTGAAATGATCTCGTTATTTTCCCTCCACATTGTCTTCTCTTCCAGTGGTGTTTTTACTCCCATGAAATTTGCAACCATTTACCCGGTTTGCTAAAGAAAGAAGCCTTGACTCCTTGCTATCCCCATCCAGCCATATCCAATCAGTTATCAGCCCCTGTGGATTCTTCTCCCTGTCCACTTCCCTCCTACCCCCACCACCATTGTCTCAGTCCAGATCATCATTTTCTGTGCCCTACTGATAGCCCTGAGGGAAGTCTCACCCTGTTTCAGTCCTGCAACTTATTTTATATTGTGGCTACCAGAGAGCTCTTTCTTAAACTCAAAACTATCACGCTCTTCCTCTAAATAAACAAATAACTTTCAGTGATTTCCCATTAGGATAAAGTACAAACTCCCTGACATGACCAGCAAGGCTCTTTGTGACCTGGTCCCTACCCACCTCTTAGGCCTTGTTGCTGCAATCCTAAAATACTTTCTCTTCTCTGAAAGAGCCACTTCTCTCATTCCTGGGCTTTTGTGAACATTTTCTCTTCAGTTTGCATCTCCTCTTCCTTTTCTGCCCCCTTGGCTAACTTTTTCTTATCTTTCAGGTCTCAGCTCGGAGGAGGCTTCCTCTAGAAACTTTTCCCAGATCTCTCACTAAAACTCTCACCACTCTGCATTGTAAGCATCTGTTCACTTGTCCTCGCCAGCAAGATCAGTGGCCTCTCAAACTTAAGAGAACACCAGAATCACTGCTTGTTATATTCCGGAAACCTAAAGAATCAGAATCTCTGGAAGCCCAGGAGCCTGCATGTTAGGCAAGCAACTCGGGTCATTGTGAAGCAGATGGTACAGGAACCACATCTTGAGAAACACTGAACCAGGCTCCAGGCAACCTCAGAGCAAGGAAAATGTCTTGGTTCCCAGTGTGTCCCTAGTACCTAGCGTAGGGCCAGGCACAATGTGGGTCATCTTTCTAACTCCAAACCCATTCTTCTCCTCTTCATAGCTTCATTCACATAAAATAACAAATACCAGTTACAGGGTAGCACAGACTTTGATGTCAGATAGGTAAATCAATCAAGCAAGCAACAAATCAGTCTCCTTCAGTGATTCTTTGCATTGCTTGCAGGATCAAGTCCAAACTCCCTGATAGACCAGGGATTTGAATCCAGCAGTGTCTCTTATCATCTCTGTGACTTAGAGCAATACACTTGAACTGTATACAATGGCTCCCTCACCTAAAAAATGAAGCCAATATTTGTATCAACCTGTTGTTATTAGGGATAAATGAGATGATGAGTGTAAAAGCACCTAGGACAATGCCTGACGTAGCAAGAACTCAATACAAATTGACTATTTTATTACTACTACTATTATTTATGGTGTGCCTGTTAAATTCCAAGCAAGCATTTGAGTGAGCACTTGTATATGCATTATTTCACTTAATTCTCCCAGTTACCTAGCAAGATAAGTATCACTGTCCTCATTTTACAGATAAGAAAACCAAGGCTTAGAGAGGCAAAGTAATTCATACAAGGTAAAAGAGAGAACAAGTGGTAGAGGTGAAATTTGAACTTAGTTAAAAAAAAGAAACTTTTTAAGGTTTTATTAAAAATGAATTAAATTTGGCAACCAGGTGGAACAACATGAACTTTCATACATTGCTGGTGGGAATGTAAATTGGTAAACAATTACTTTGGAGAGCAATGTCTGGCAAAGGTGAAAATGTGCATAGCCTGTGATTCAATAAATGTACTCCCAGGAATATATACTTAAAAAATTCTCACACTTATGTATTAAGAGACATGTACAAGAATGTTCATTCCATGACTATTTATTGAACAGAAGGATGTTTAAATGAACTGGAGTATAATCACAAAATGAAATATTTATAGCAGTTATAATTAATCAATCTCAAAAACATATTAAGAAAAAAAAAGAAAAGGAAGTTGTAGAATAGTCACAGTAGGATACCATTATATAAAGTTTAAAACATGCAAAGCAAGCCATCTGTTTTTGTGGATACCTACGCACGTACTAGATAAGCAAAAAACACACAGAATTCATAAACTCCAAATTCAAGCTGTCAGTGACCTATAGGAAGAGAAAAGAATGGAATTAGGAAGAGTTACACAGAGACATTCATCTGTATATTTAGTGCTTTGTTTCTCAAACAACAAAAGAGCTAAAGCAAATATGGGAAAATACTAAGATGTGACTAAGCTGGATAATGGGTGAGTAGAGGTCAGTTTATATTATTCTATTTTTTGTGTGTCTTAAATATTTAATAATTTTTAAAAGGCTACATTAGGAAAACGTTGAACAGGGTCCAGAAGCACTATAAATCTCCCTTGTGCCATCCAGCAGCCATCCTTGACGTCTGTTACCTCCCTAAGCCTCTTGGCTGCCTGGGGGACTCCTCTTACCAGACCCTCCTCCAGCATCTGTGGGACTGTCCTGGGCCTTTGGGTGTCCGCAGGCCTGGAGTCCAGTAAGCCCTGGACATTTGCATGACCTGGTCTGCAACTTCCCCCAGTGGAGACACCTGTTCACCAGTGCAGTGCTCCTGAGCTCCTGCCTAGGGCCAGATTAGTGCCAAAGTCTCCCTGCTGGAGCTGTGCCCGGCCCGGAACCTCTCTATCTTGACGGCTGTCCCACCCAACTCCAGCCTAGCCTGAGGCACTAGCAGTGGGAAGACACACAGTCAGCAGTCCAGGCCCAACCCCATCTGGTTCCTGAAGCCCACAGCCCAGGGCACAGCATGACTTGAGGTGAGTCGGGATTGCAATCCCTGCCTCCCTATTGTAAACCCAGCCAAAAATTGGGGAGGGGGGAAGTGCTTGGGGTGCACAGGACACTGCAAATTCCTGCTTTAAAAAAGTTCAGCTTAGTATTGTCATAGTGTCAGGGACTTGTAAACCACCTGAACTCCATCAGACCATCAGATCTGTATTCATGGACATGAAAAGATGTAATGTGGCATAAGACATTGATAAGCACAAAAAGTGCGTTATAAAATGGTATGTATATTATTATCCCATTTTTAAGTGTTATGTATGCATAGAAAAAAGCCAGAAATTAGTATCTGTGTAAAGTGAGATTAGAAATGATTTTTAATACGGACTGTATTTGTTAAGTGTTCTAGAATGTTTTCAAAGGTTTTTAAAGCTAGGTTTAAAAAAATAACCGCACAGGTTTAAAAATTCACCAAGTTCAAAAGAATGCTTTAAGAAATCTTCCTCTTACCCCAGTTCCCTAGTTTTCCTCCCCAGAGGAGGAACTTTATATTCAGAACCACTTTTTATCATCAGAAACAAAGACATTTGCATTTTGATATACAAATGAAAAAAATATTTATTCTTGGGCTTGTATCTCCCATTAAGGACTGTGAAGATTCTTAGGGCAGGGAAAGAAATCAGCTTTTGAATCAGTCAGAGTTTTGAACCATAGTTCTACCACGAAGTGTAGTCTTAAGCAAGTCACCAAACCTTTCTAAATCTCAGTTCTCTCATCACTAAAATAGAGATACTCACCCATCTCACCATTTTATTGTAAAGATTAGATGAGATAATCTGTGTAAAGCATTTAGTGTACATACAAAAATACTGGATAAATGCCAGCTGCAGTCATGATAGTAATAATTACTGATGTGTGGCACATGAACTGGCACTTAGTTTTCAGTATGTTTTTCTTAGACAACCCAGAAAAAGCAAGCTCACCAACCAACCAGAAGAAGATAAAGAGCTGGACCCCACAGTCAGGACGTTAATACACATTCATCCTTTGTGCTGAACTCAGCGCCCCTGTGGGTGAGCAATCTCCTGCATGCACAGACTAACACATTGGTTTAGGGCACAGAACTTGGAGCTTTTGGAATATCATCACAAGGATTGTGAGCAGGGGAAGGGCATAGTGGAGCCAGGTAAGGGACTAACGTTTACTGACTATACTTGAGACAATTTATACATTTTCTTTTTTTCACTGAATCCTCCTAAGTTTTTTTTGAATCCTCATAATTTTTGAGGTAAGTATTTTTGCCCCATTTGCAGATGAAGTGCTCAGAATTAGGGAAATTAGTGTCTTGATGAAGGTCTTTACAGTTACTAAGTGATGGGCCCCCAGGTAGCACCCTTTCCCACTGCATCGTGCTGCCTGCCAAATCCCATTGCCTTGAGTAAGGCTTCATTGAGGAGGTGGCTTAACGTAGTGGTAAAGGAGTCTGGCTATTTATCTCAGTTGGTTAAAGTGTGGTGCTGATAATGCCAGGGTCCAGGGTTCAATCCCTGTATTGGCCAGCTGTCAAAAAAATAAAAAATAGAAAAAGTGTAATAAAAGTGTAATGGAAAGGCAAGGGCTCTGAAGTTAAAGAAGTTGGATCCAGTTCTTTCTGTGTGGACCAGGGTGCATCACTTATATCTGGGTCTTGGTTTTCTTATCTGCAAAATGGGGATCATGATATCTATAGCACTGGATGTTAAGCCAGATCAGATAGGTGTGAAAGTGCTGTTTTAACTTCAAGGAGCTATGTAAATGTTAGTGGTAGTTGTTAGGAGCTAGAATTTTAGGATGTCTCTGAAGGAGACTGTGCCCAGCAAGATACCAGATGCAAACTTGGCCCTTTGCTTGAGCCTGGAGAGGTGAGATGGAGGGAGTGGCTTGGCTTATCCTGAGCAGGAGGGTGGCTTACCCTGAGCAGGAGGGCTTTGCAAGTGTCTGGTACTTTAAAGCAGATCAGTAAACATTAACTGAAATTAATCCAGGCCCTGCTCGGGAAGTGGTTTGGGTGAGAATTGATCCTTTCATTAAATATTTGTTACTCAGTGCAGGGCCAAGCACCTTTGCTGAGCCCTGGGGAGATAAAGGAAAACAAAACAAGTCCTTTAAAACACGAGATAGAGGGTGCTCAATACCACTAGAGGGGTTTTCTGGAACTGCTGTGGAAGTAGAGATAAAAGACCTAGATCCTTTTTCAAAGAGCTCCCGCTTGGGAGAGGGATACACTGCAAACTGGGCAGAGTAATCAGAGTCATCACAGAGATACGGCAGAGCTGTAGGTGATCATAGGGGGAGGGAAGACCACTTCCTGGGGGCAAGAGACTGAGAGGGAAGGTGGGAAAGATTAAGGTCCATGGCTCTTTGTTCTAACTCAGTGGATGGTCAGCATCAGTTTAAAACCTGGACCATGGTGGGTTTTAGGGATCTAGAGGAAGGTGGGCAGAAAGGGATGAGGTTGGGTAGGAGGGACTGGTGGGATACTATGAGGAATGGTTTGGGGGAAGGGGATAGGAATTGTCCAGCGGAAAACTCTTTGCTTAGGGAATGGGCCAGTGGGTAGGTTTATCTTCAGACAGACCACTTCATGACATGGGGTGATTCACTGTATAAAGTCTTGCACTTCTTATTAAACTCATGTCTTTAGTCATTGAACTTTTCTGAGCCTCAATTACCTTGTCTACAAAATCGTACTGATTATATGTATTTTATATAGTCCTTGTAAGGAATGAATTAGCTCAATACCATAGCATATGTGCCCCAAGAAGC
>NW_007726847.1:365433-367477 GCF_000696425.1 Galeopterus variegatus
TGCAGAAACACTGGATCTGTCTTTTGCTATTGATCAGCAGGATCCTGGGCTCTAAACTAAGATGCAAGGAACCCTGTCAGTCTAGGGTAGGACCTTCACAGTTGTTTTGCTCTTGTCCCCCCTTGTCCTCCTCCCTTCCTCTCCCATGTACACAGTGCGGTTAATTTATGGATCTCCCTCCCGTGCCAGCACTAGGTAAGGACACAGTGACGGGAGCCGGAAGCAGCCCCTGACCTCAGGGCTTCCAGGCTTGGAAACAAGGCAGGTACAAGCACAGCTCATGTCCACAAAGGGCTGCAATTGCAGGAATCTGACCATACAGCTGCTGCCTAGAGGGAGTGTCTGGTACACGGGAAATGCACAATAATTTGTGGGGTGAAAGTATCAGTAGTGAGGGAGGTGTTCCTTCAGTCAGCCATCTTCTTCACAAAGGAAGCTTTTGTCAAAACTGAGTCGTGAGGCAGGGCAGCTGTCTATCAGATGGTGGGGGCCCAGAGTGGGGGTGGGGGTCTCATTTGAAGAAGAGAGAACAATATGTGCCAAGACACAGAGGTATGAAGCAGCACAGGAAGAGCACAGGGTGACATGGGGGTGGGGGGAGGAAGACTAGGCTGGAGAGGAAGGCAGCTGAGGCTTTATCTTGTGGCAATGGGAAGCTCATGGAAGGTTTCAGCAGAGGAAAGATACGATCAGATTTTCATTTTAGAAAGATCACACTGGTCATCTGTGTAGAGCTTAGACAGAAAGAGGGGAGACTGCTAGGAAACTGTGTGGTCTGGTGCAGGGCAGTAGCAGCAGATTGGGGAGCAGGAGACTGACTTGTGATACCTTTATTTGTTTTACAAAAACAAATCTCATACCACGTTCAGTACGGATGGAGGGAACAAGTCCTTCCCTGAATGGGGACACCAGTAGGTGGCCATTGGCATAGTTGCCATGAGAGATGATGATGCTCTGGATGAGGTTTCTGGCAGAAAGAATGAAACTCAGGGGACAGATATGGGAAATATTGCAAAGGCAGCTCAAGAGTCCACATATGTTGATTGTTTGCTCACCAGGCTCTGTGCTGGGTGCTGAGGGTGTGGGCAGATTCAGGCACAGTTAACAGGGACACAGTGCTTGGCGAGCTCACAGGCCTGTGGGGAGAAGAGAGAAAGGAAGCAACATTTGCTGCCTTTGGATTAGGTACTGGGTCCTGTGCCAGAAGCTTGATATACATGATCTCATTTAATCTCAAAGCTATAGTCAAATAGGGTAGTTATCTCCATCTTTCAGACAGGGAAACAGGCTCTGAAGATCCAAGGTCATACTGGCTAATTAGAGGAACATCCCAGAGACAGTGTTTTGTCCCCAAACCAGGAGTTTCTATTGAAGCCATCCAGACCTTTCTTGCATTCGTTTTCTCACTGCATATGTAGATATCAATAATGATATCATGATTAATAATTGAGAGGTACCAAGAATTGTTCTAGGCAAATTCATGCTCTTAACCGTTGCACTGCACATAAATAATCATAAGTAAATGTCCAGATAGACTTTCCTACATAGATATATATTAGATCACCTGGTGTTTGTTTGCAGGATTTTATATCTACACATGTTTATGTGTTCATTCTGCAGTTATTGAGCTCCTCTGATGTGACAAATCCAATATTCAGCACCCAGAGGATCCAAAGATATCTAAGAGGAGGATATCTAAGAGGAGGGTCTCCCCTCAAGTCTGGTGGGGAGACAAAGAAACGTGTACAGTGAAGTACAGGGAAGTAGGTGGAGGTTTTGAGCAGAGGAGTGACATGATCTGAATTCAGTTTTAAAATGATCATTTTGCCTGCTGTGTAGACAATAAACCTTAGGAAGGTAAGGGTGGGAGTCGGACCAGTGAAGGCTGGTGTAATTGATTAGGGGGAAGACACAGTGGTGACCCAGGCAGTTGTATTACAGCCCGGATGTCACTGGTTTGGCTAAGAGTTCTGCTTTAACATAACTAACTCTTGGCTTCACTGCAACTGACCCTGTTGGATCTCTGGACAGATCTTGTCAGCTG
>NW_007726847.1:368611-369143 GCF_000696425.1 Galeopterus variegatus
TTTTGGCTGTTGAGTTGTTTGAGTTCCTTATATAACCTTGATATTAGCTCCTTGTCTGATGTGTAGTTTGCAGACACTTTCTCCTATTCTGTAGGTTGTCTTTTCACTTTGTTGATAGTGTCTATTGCTGTACAGAAGCTTTTTAGTTGCATGTAGTCCCATTTGTGTATTTTTGCTTAAGTTGCCTGTGCCTTTGTAGTCTCATTCAAAAAAGTGCCGCCTACTCCCATTTTGTGTAGCATTTCCCCTATGTTTTCTTCTAATAGTTTCATAGTTTTGGGTCTTAAATTCAGGTCTTTAATCCATTTTGAGTTAATTTTTGTGTATGGTGAGAGATAAGGCTCTCGTTTCAATCTTCTGTATGTGGATATCCATTTTTTCCAGTACCATTTATTTAAGAGGCTGTCATTTTCACACTGCATATTTTTGGCACCTTTGCTGAAAATCAGTTAACTATAGGTGTGTTGGTTTATTTCTGGGATCTCTATTCTGTTCCATTGATCTATTTGTCTGTTTTTATGCCAGTACTATG
>NW_007726847.1:370898-386044 GCF_000696425.1 Galeopterus variegatus
TACCTGTGGGTTTGTCCTATATGGCCTTTATTGTGTTGAGGTACATTCCTTCTATACCCAATATCTTCAGCGTTTTTATCATGAAGGGTGTTGGGTTTTATCAAATGCTTTTTCTGCATCTATTAAAATGACCATTTGGTTTTTTTCCTTCATTCTGTTTATTGATTTGCATATATTGAACCATCCTTGCATCTCTGGGATGAATCACACTTGATCATAGTGGATGATATTTTTAATGTGGCATAAAATTCTGTTTGCTAGTATTTTGTTGAGGATTTTTGCATCTGTGTTTATTAGGGATATTGGTCTGGAGTTTTCTTTTTTGTTGTTGTGTCTTTTTCTGGTTTGGGTATGAGGATAATGCTGGCATCTAAGGATGACTTTTGAAGTATTCTCTCCTCTTCAATTTTTTGGAAGAGTTTGAGAAGAACTGACATTAGTTCTTCTTTAAATGTGTGGTAGAATTTGGCAGTAAAGTCTTCTGGTCCTGGCGTTTTCTTTGTTGAGAGACTTTTTGTTACTGCTTTAATTTCTTTACTCACTCTTGGTCTGGATTCAAACTTGTAAGTTGTATGTATCCAGAAATTTATCCATTTCTTCTAGTTTTTCCAGTTTGTTAGCATATAGTTATTCATAATAGTCTCTTATGGTCCTTTTTTTCACCTATGGTATCGGTAGAAATGTCTCCCTTTTCATTTCTGATTTTATTTATGTGTTCTCTATTTTTTTCTTAATTAGTCTAGCTAAAGATTTATCAATTTTATCTTTTTGAAAAACCAATTCTTTGTTTCATTAATCTTTTATTTTCTAATCCATTTATTTCTGCTCTGCTCTTTGTTATTTCTCTCCTACTGATTTTGGATTTGGTTTTTTATTTTTCTAGTTCCATGAGGCATAATGTGAGGTTATTTGAGGTCTTCCTTCTCTTTTGATGTAGGCATTTATTGCTATAAACTTACCTTTTAGAACTGCTTTCTCTGTATCCCATAGGTTCTGGTGTGTTGTTTTTTCATTTTCATTTGTCTCCAGGAATTTTTTAATTTCCTTTTTGATTTCCTCTTTGACCCATTCATTGTTTAGGAGCATGTTGTTTTATTTCCATGTATTTGTACAGTTTTCAGTGCCCCTTCTATTGCTGATTTCTACTTTTATTCTGTTGTGGTTGGAAAAGATAGTTGATATAATTTAAATTTAAAAAATTTTGTTGAGCTTATTTCGTGACCTAACATATTGTCTATTCCAGAGAATGTTCGTGTGCTGCTGAGATGAATGTGTATTCTGCAGTTGTTGGATGAAATGTTGCATAAATTCCATTAAATCTAATTTGCCTAGAGTAGAAATTAATTCTGATATTTCTTGGTAATTTTCTGTCTTGATGATCTATCATTGTGAAAGTGGGGTATTAAAGCTCCCAACTATTGGGCCGAGCCCGTGGCGCACTCGGGAGAGTGCGGCGCTGGGAGTGAGGTGGCTCTCCTGCCGTGGGTTCGGATCCTATATAGGGATGGCCGGTACGGTGCGCTCACTGGCTGAGTGCGGTGCGGCCGGTCACAAAAAAAGGACAAAAAAAGAAAAAGCTCCCAACTATTGGACCACCCCCATGGCTCACTTGGGTCAGTGCGGCGCTGGGAGCACCAAGGCCGCGGGTTTGGATCCTGTATAGGGATGGCCGGTGTGCTCACTGGCTGAGCACGGTGCAGGTGACACCAAGTCAAGGGTTATGATCCCCTTACCGGTCACAAAAACAAACAAACAAACAAAAAAAGCTCCCAACTATTATTATGTTGGAGTCTATCTCTCCCATAGGTCTAATAGTAATTGCTATGTATATCTGGGTGCTCCAGTGTTGGGTGCATATATATAGTGACCTTCCTTATCTTTTTCTACTTTCCTTAGCTTGAATTTTTTTTATCTGATTCACTGTCTGTGGTGACTCTGCCCCTGTGACAGATCTCTTCCTGGGCACCCAGGCTTTTCCATACATCCTTTGAAATCTGGGTGGAGGCTCCCAGTCCTTCACAGCTCTGGCATTCTGTGAGCCTGCTGACCTAACACCACGTGGACACTGCCAAGGCTTCCAGCTTGTTGCTTCCAAAGCTGCAGGTCCAGCCACACCTGGGGCAAATTTAGCTACGGCTGGAGCAGCCAAAACAGCTGGGGTGCTGGTGCTGAAAGCATCTACCCTAGGTGGCCCTGGTTTAGTGAGCCTGTGGAATGCAACTCGTGTCTGTTCTCTGAGACTATTCTCTCTCACAAGGCCTCTGGGCCTGTAATGGAAGATGCAGCCTCCAAGATCTCTGAAATGCCTTCAAGGTCTTTTTTCCCCTTCTCTTGATAATCCTTTTTTTCTGTACTCATCACTTTATCAAAGGGTTCCTGCTACACCCTTGCTTTTGTGGCCAAAAAAGTTTTCTAATTTTTTGCCCTCTGCTTTCTTTTGAATTATAAACTCTGACTTTACCTATGCCTTTTCTGCCATAATTCACCATAGGCTGTTTCAAGTGGCCGTGAAACCTCCTGAATGCTTTGCTGTTTAGAAATTTCTTCTACCAAATACCCTGGGTCAGTACCTTTAGGGTCCATATTCCATAAAACTTTTGGGCATGAATAGAATGCAGCCAAATTCCTTGCCAGTTCATAGCAAGAGTGATCTTTGCCCCGGTTTCCAATAAGCTCTTTCTCATTTCTTTTGGAGACCTCCTTAGAATGGTCTTTACTGTCCATGTTTCTAATAGTGTTTTGGACATCATCATTTAACCAGTCTCTAAGAAGTTCCAAACTTTCCCTGGTTTTCTTTCTTTTTTTTTTTATTGAATCATAATTGTTTATACATATTTTTCAGGTTCAACATTGACATATGTTGGGCCGGCCCGGTGGCGCAGTGCTACAGTGCGCCGCTTGGGAGCGCAGAGGCACTCCCGCCGAGGGTTCGGATCCCACATACAGACCGGCTGCTCACTGGCTGAGCGAGGTGCAGACACGACACCGAGGATTGCGATCCCGTGGCCGGTCCCGGTCCGGTACGGGCGCGACACTGAGGGTTGCAATCTGTTGCTGGTCACGAAAAAAGACAAAAAGGAAAAAAAAAAAAAAAATTGACATATGTTGATCAAATCACTATTACTAGCATATATATTGTTACAAATCATACTTATTCTTTATGGCCCTTGTCCAATCGCTCCCCATCCCCCTCTACCTCCTTCTCCCCCCTCTAACTACCCTAGATTTCTTCTCTCCTTCTGAAAGAGTAATGGTTACTCTGTGGATTTGTTTCTTAGACGATCTGTCCAATGCTGAGAGGTGCGTTCAGATCCCCCAATATTATCTTAGAGCAAATGCTTCTTCCATCACTCTGGAATGAGCTTTGCGGAGCAAGACATCCTCTTTTTTTCTTTATCTCTGCTGGTAACTCTCCTTGTGTCAATGTACTCCAGGGGCTGGCAGACCATCTGAATGGTCGTTGTGGCATCTAGCTGCTTTGGTGGCAGCCATGGTTATTGTGGTGACAGTGGTGGGCCACCCACATGGAGGTGATGTTTTTGGCATGCTCCTTACCTAGTTGGTGGTGGTGATGGTGGTGTGCCTGGTTGTGGGAGGAGGGTCTGGTCCCTGACTCCATACCCCAGGACCCTGGGTGGGCCCTGTGGCACTGGTGGTGTGCCTGGTTGTGGGCAGAGGGTCCAGTCCCCGGTTCTATACCCCAGGACCCTGGGCAGGCCCCTTGGTGCTGGTCGTGTACCTGGCTGTCCCCCCTTTCTGGCTTGGTAGCCCAGGGGACTTCCAGACTTTATAGGTGTTATAGGTGTTCTTTGGTGAAATGAGACCTTTATTAGTTAATATCAAACTTTGTCTCTGGTTGTGGACACTCTGTTTGTTCTTTCAGTTCTGTGTTGGATTATTTGCTGTTCCCACCACTCAAACTCTGAGCTGGAACTAATTTGTTGTCCTTTGCTTACTACTAAAGTGGGGAAACTTCCTGTGGACTAGTACTTGAGCTCTGTGATTGAGCTAAATTGCTGCTTTGCTGTTGATTCCCTGGGGAAGGCTTTTTGTGCAGCTCAAGTTTTAAGGGTTGACTTTATAGGACTTCTGGGTTTAGTGAAATCCAATGCACCTGTGCTGTGTAGAAACACTGGTCTGGGCCTGAGTCTTTTCATCAAACTGAACCCCATGCAATACGGTATTCCTGACCAGTCTCCTCTGAGTGGTCCTATGCTTATTGGGGAGCAGATCAGCTGTCCTTGCTGTGTCTCAGTGTTCTCCCAATGGGCCCATCTCCCCCCCCCACCTGTGCTGCAAACACTTCCCATGGGGCAGGCTGTATGCCAGTCCCTTGTGGTGACTCACCAGCCTCTGAATGGCTTTTTTTTCCAGTTGTTGTGACTTCATGCTCCTATGTGAGTCCACGGGAACCCCATTAGTGGTCTTGCTGGCCTGGGGGCCACCAAGGCCCTCTTCTCCCCTGCTGCCTCCATGCAACTTCATCCGAAGGGCACAGCTGTGGCTTTTGCCAGCTCCTGCTCCATGCACTCAGCAGCTCCAGCTTGGAAGCGTCCAGGGCTTGAAATGGTTAGAGAGGTTTTTTCTTTCTCTCATTGTGGCTTCTCTGGCCTCCATGCACTCTATAGGTCTCTCCTCCTCTTCCCCTGAGCTCTAGCAGCCCCAGCTTGGCTGTCATTGCTTTTTAATAGTTGTAAATTAGTTGATTTGTGGGAAAGAGTGACGCTGGGGACCGTCTATTCTGCCATCTTGACCAGAAGTCCTTCCTGGTTTTCTTGTCTTCTAAACTCCCACCAGCAGCTAGGCTTTTTCTACCCTCCTCCTTCAAATTCATCCAGCCTTTGCCCATTACCCAGTTCCAAAGGCAGTTCCATGTTTTCAAGTTTCTGTTATAAGCAAGACCCCAATTCTCTGGTACCAATTTTTTCTATAGTTCACTTCTGTTGTTTATAACAAAATACCTGGAACTGGGAAATTTGCAAAAAACCAAAATTTATTGCTTACAATTTTGGAGACTGGGAAGTCCAAAGTTCAGGGAACACATCAGGTGAGGGTCTTCTTTGGTGGTGGCTATAGCAATGCAGGCGTCTCACATAGCAGAAAATGGCAGAGAAGAGAGAGTAATAACTCCTCATGTGCTCTCCTTTTAAAGCCCTCAGAACCACGCCTACTGTTCCAAGAATGGATTAATCCATTCACAAGGGTACAGTTATCACATTCCAATCACCTCTTCACGGCCCTACCTCTCAACTACCATAACAGCAGTTCCCACCCTCTTAACACTGTCATAGTGGGGGGTCATGTTTTGGGGGGACACTGAATCTAAGACATAACTATTGCTACTTTTGTTCTTTTTTGGTTTCCATTTGCATAAAATATATTTTTCCATCCCTTTACTTTCAGTCAATGCGTATCTTTATAGGTGAAGTGAGTTTCTTGTAGGCAGCATATTGTTGATTCTTGTTTTATAATCCATTCAGCCACTCTGTCTTTTAATTGGAAATTTTAATTTATTCACGTTAGAGTTATTATCAATATATAGGGACTTTTTACTGCCATTTTGTTACCTTTTTTTCTGGTTGTTCTGTGGATCCTTTTTTCTAGCCTTACTGTCTTCTTTTGTGGTTGAGTGCTTTCCTTTAGCAGTATATTTTGATTTCTTGTCATTTATTTTTAGTATTTCTCATAGTTTTTTGTGTTATGGTTACCATAAGGCTTACAAAAAACATGTCATACTTATAACAGATTATTTTAAACTAATAACAACTTAACTTTGATATCTAATATAAAAGAAAGAAACCAAAGCCAACTCTACACTTTGACATCAATCCCCCCCAACTTTTTGACATTTTGTTGTTTCAAGTTACATCTTTTAATATTGCCTATCTCTTATACAGTGGTTCTATTTGTTATTGTCTCGTTAGGTTTGTCTTTTGCCTTCATACTAAAGAAATAAGTGGTTTATTTTCCACCCTTACAATGCTGGAGTATTCTGAGCTTGTCTGTGTACTTACTTTACTAGTGAGTTATGTACCTTCAGATGTTTTCTTGCATAATCTTTAGCATCATCTTCTTTCAGATTGAAGAACTACCTTTAGATTTCTTGTAAGGCAGTGTTAGATTTCTTGTAAGGCACTTCTTCTAGTGTTGATGAATTCCCTTGGCTTTTGTTTGTCTGGGGAAGACTTTCTTTCACTTCCGTATTTGAAGGTTAGATTTGCTGGATACAGTATTCTTGGATTACAGATTTTTTTCCTTCAGCATTTTGAATATATCATCCCATTGTCTTCTGGCCTGTAAGGATTCTGCTGAGAAACCTGCAGAGACTTATTGGGTCTCCATTAAAAGTTATGTGCTTCTTTTCCTTTGCTGCTTTCAGTATACTTTCTTTGTCTTTGTTTTGTAATAATTTGATTATGATGTGCCTTAGGGTGTTCTTCTTTGGACTGAACTTGTTTGGTGACCTCTGAGCTTCCTGTACGAGGATGTTGTCATCTTTATACTTGGGAAAATTTCCAGTCATTATTTCCTTGAATATGATTGCTAGGTCTCTTCCTTTTTCATTTCCTTTGGGTATGCCAATTATGCAGAGGTTATTTTGCTTGAGGGAGTACGATAATTGGTGCATTTCTGTTTCATTTTTTTTATTCTTTTTACTTTTTGCCCCTCTGATTGGATAATTTTNTTATGCAGAGGTTATTTTGCTTGAGGGAGTACGATAATTGGTGCATTTCTGTTTCATTTTTCTTATTCTTTTTACTTTTTGCCCCTCTGACTGGATAATTTCATATGCTTTGTCTTTAAGCTCATTGATTCTTTCCTTTGTTTGATCAAGTCTGCTGTTGGAATTTTCTACCGAGTTTTTTAGTTCAGATAATATATTCTTTATTTGTAGAATTTCTATTTGTTTTTTAAAAATTGATTTCTATTCCTTTGTCAAGTTTATTGTATTCTGTTCCTGGATTATTTTCCAGATATCATTTAATTTTCCATCTGTATTTTCTTGTGATTCTCTAAATATTCTTAAGAGGGTTATTATTAATTCTCTGTCATATATTTCATAAATTCACTGTTCTTCTGGGTCCATTGCTTGTGCTTTTTTTATTCCTTTGTTGGTATCACATTTCTCTGTTATTTCTCCATTTTTTAATCTTTACATTGATTGCTGGGCATTTAAGGAGATGGCTACCTCTTCCAGGTTTTATAGGTGTTCTTTAGTGATGTTAGACGTTTACTGGTTAATATCAGAACTTTGTCTCTAGTCTGTGTTTTTAAAAAATTTCTTCCCATTCTGTGGTGAATTCATAGCTACTAGCATGACTCAAACTTGCACTGGAACTAATTTGCTGTCCTGCAGTTAATTCCCAAATTAGGAGAAACTTCCTGTGGGGACCAGAACTTGAGCTCTGCACCTGAGATAAATTGCTGATTTACTGCTGTTTCTCAAACTGGAGAAAGCTTTTAGTGTGGATTGGATTTTAGTGGTCAGCCTGCTAGTCACTTCTGGGTTTTGTGGGGTCACCACAGACACAAGTGGGCTGTATGAAAACTCCAGCCTGGGTCTGAATCTTTCCTGCAAATTGTGCCTCCTGCTGTTCTATCACCCTTTCTTGTCTCCACTATGTGGTGCCCATGCCAATCAGAAAGCAGATCAGCTGTCTATACCACACTCTAATAGCTCCCCTGTTGGGTCAGCCTCCCTGCTCACTGCCCCCCACACCACACACTTCAAAGTTTCCTGTGGGGCAGGCCATGCACAAGTCCCTAGTGAAGACTCACTGACCTCAGGGTAGTTCTTTTCTCCTGTTGCTTTGGCCCCTCACTTCTACGCAGGTCCAAGGGATCTTGCTAATGGCTTTGCTGGCCTGAGAGAGAATGGTGGACTCTGCTGAAGCATCCTTTCCCCTGCAGACTCGCTGCAGCTTTGCTGTCTCCCGGTGGCAACTCCATGTGCTACAGCTGTTCCCTGCCTTGTACCACATTGTCCCTGGGGTTTGGAACGACTGGAGTGGTCCCTCCTTCCTTTTGCCATGGCCTTTCATACCTTCACATGCTTTGCAGGTCTCTCCTCCTCTTTCCTTGAGCTCTGGAGGTCTCAGAATGGCAGTTTCTGCATTTTAATAGTTGTAAATTTGTAGATTGTGTGCGTGGGTAGCAACACCAGGATCATCTATTCTTCCATCTTGATGATGCCACTCTCCCACTTCTAGTTTATAAATCATCTTGTTTAGTTGCTTATATCTTTTTTGTCTGTCTTCCCAATATAGTGTCAGTTCCATGAAAGCAGAGACCTTGTCTGTCTTTGTTCATTATCATATATCCAGTGCCTAGAACAGTGCATGGTCAGTACATAGTAGACACCACTCATTAAGTACTTGTTGAATGAATGAATGAGTGAGTGAACAAATAAGCCATCTTTGAGCTTTATGTAGTACATAATCTGGAACAAGATGTTATCCATTTCCTGAACCAGAAAATTAAAAAAAAAAAAAAAAATTAGCAATTAAAAGCCCAGACCTAAGGAAGGAAATTGTCATGTACTCTCCTGAGTTATTCTTAAAAAAAAAAAAAAAATCATGGAGTGACAGACTGTTCAGGTTGGGTGGGAGCCATCTTATTCTTTACAGCCATGCAGACCTGAGTTCAAATACCAGCTCCGCTGCTTGCTAGCTCCATGAACATGAACACCTAAAGGTCACTTAACCTATTGAGCCTCAGTTTTGCAGCTATAAAATGGGGGTAATAATACCTACCTCAGAGGAGGCATTAAATTAGATGTTGGATACAGAGTGCCTGGGACAAAGCTGGTGTGCAGCAAATGTTAATTTCTCTCCCTCCATCGAGGGACAATGTGGGTATGAGCCTGTTTCACTCTCCAGGCTGTGACCTCCTGAGGGTGGTGGTGTCTTCGTCATTTCCTCTGTGGAACCTGCACAAATCCTGAAGACCAATATATGTTTGCTGAAAAAATGGTGAAATCTACTCCAAGGCCCTTGTCTTAGTCAGTTCTAGCTGCTATTACAAAACACCACAAACTACGTGGCTTATAAACAACAGAAATTTATTTCTCACTGTTCTGGAGTCTGGAAGTCCAAGATCAGGCTGCCAGCATGGTCAGGTTCTGGTGAGGGCTCTCTTCTGGGTGGCAAACTGCCTTCTTCTCGTATCCTTACATAGAGGAAAGAGCCAAGAGGGTTCTTTGGTGTCCATTTTATAAGGACACCACTCCCATTCATGAGGACTCCACCCTCATGACCTAATTAGCTCCCAGAGGCCTCATCTCATAATACCATCACTATGGGGATTAGGATTTCAACATACGAATTTTGTGAGGGTACAAACATTCAGTCCATAACAGCCCTTATTCTACAGAGGAGGAAATCGTAGCTCAGAGAGGCAAAGTAACTCTCCAGATCACACAGCATGTGAATGACAGAGTGCAGCTTAAAGTATGACTTAAAGAGCCCAGTGCTTTTTTATACCCTACACTCAGCTGCTGCAGTTTTATTCTTGGTTCACACATAGCATTTTGGGTCCTATTCTGGGTTTGGTACACATCCACACAGCTCCTCAAGGCTCAGGAGGATTTTTAGGCTGTGAGAAACCTGCACCAGAGCTAGTGAACAAAGCTGAAATACTTCACAAGCTTTGTAAAAAGTGGTTACACTTTTTTATACTAACTGGCTTACAATGGTAAACTGTCTCTGAAATAAATTCTCACTGGCTGGAGGTATAGGCAGTCACTCTATTATAATCACCAGACTCAACTGTGCTCCAATGTCATTCTGTTCAGTTCACATGTTTCTTGATTTACCCCCGTGCCTGGTCTTGTGCTGAGCCCTGGACTGCTGAAGACCAGTGAGACCAGGTTGGGGGGTAGGAGCAGACATGGACATAGTAATTCCATTACATTCACGAAGTAATCTGAGCCCAGCCGAGACAAGGGGAAATGCAGGAAGTGGGAGAGCCTATAACCCAGCCTGGCAGAAGGCTGCAGGGAGCACTTCATGCAGACGAGGACAACTGAATTTCATTTTTTTCTGTGTGAGGCGTATTCTCTTGTCCTGGTAACATGACTTTCACCAAGACTGGAAAACTTGTGGCTGAGGAGAAATGAACTACCCCAAAAGTTTTGCTTCTTGTAGATTTGGG
Organism: Galeopterus variegatus; assembly: GCF_000696425.1. Classification (NCBI taxonomy): domain Eukaryota; kingdom Metazoa; phylum Chordata; class Mammalia; order Dermoptera; family Cynocephalidae; genus Galeopterus; species Galeopterus variegatus. The sequence continues at coordinate 381,051 of NW_007726847.1, forward strand.
TAATTTGGATTTGCCCATGGGATTCTGTTGTTGGCATTTTTGCCACTATGCCACATATAAGATCCTGAAGACAAAACAAAACAAAGCAAAACAATATCCTTTTGAAAAATCTTATAGAATAAAAATTACTGGGCTTAACAAAAAATAAGCTTGGGGCATTGTTTTGTCCATGGTTCCTGACTCCCCAAGGCAGCACTGTAATCTCCCCTGCCTTTCTGTTTTGGAGCTGTCCATAAAGAAATTCAGGAGGGGTCCTGCATCATACCTGGGAGCAAGGAATGCTGCACAGAGAGACCAAGAAGAATCTGAATAGGCAGGCCTTGCTAGGTTTCTCCATTCAGGAAGCCTGTGTCAGGAAGGATCATATCCTTTTTTGTCCAATCACATTCCTACATGTTGTGCATGCTTCAGCCATGCCTACGTTTTGAAGCTTCCATAAAAACTCAAGAGCACATGGTTCAGAGAGCTTCCAGATATCTGACACATGGAGGTTCCTGGAGTGTGGTGCACCCAGGGAGGCCATGGAAGCTCTTCACTCCTTCCCCTATACCTCGCCCTATGCACCCCTTCATCTATATCCTTTATAATAAGTAGATAAATGTAAATTTATCTGTGAGCTGCTCAGCAAATCAACAGACCCCAAGGGGAAGTTATAGGGAACCCAATTTATAGCTGATCAGTCAGAAGTTCCAGAGGCCTGGGTTTGCGACTGGCATCTGAAGTGGGGGGGCAGTCTTGAGGACTGAACCCTCATCTGGTGGCATCTGACACTATCTCTAAGTAGGTATTGTCAGAATTGAATTGAATCAAGCTGCAGAATTGCTTGTTTGGTGTGTGGGAAGAAATCCGCACACACTTGGTCACTGAAGTCGGTCTTCCGTGCTGGTTGTTGCAGTGTGAGAGCAGAGGTAAAACAGTGCGTGTTTTTCCCACCCAAGGTCTTTGCAAGCACAGCTCTAACAAAAACAACACCAATCCTAATAAAGTAGCAGGGCTAAATCGCCACCAGCGTTTGCACACAGCACCAGAGTTACTTCATCCCAGCAGGTTTAAGCCTGTGGTTTTGTACTTCCTCCCAGACATGGAACCTTCATGGCGTACACTGGTAATCGAGATTGGATTCATCAAAATGAGGAATCTGATCTAAGGTTTAGGCTTCAAAAACTAAAAATGTTTTTCTTAAATACAAGAAGAAATACCTTCACAACTTCTTCAACTGTACTCCCTGCTTCCCCAAAGAGTGGAAAAGGTAGTGGTTCTTGAAACCACAAAATCAGCAACTGCCCCCACCAGATAAAGGATTTTCAGCTTTTTTATAAGGTCTTCATAAAACTTGCTCCTGATTGCTTCAAAACATGAACACGCCCTTCTTCAACTGTACTCCCTGCTTCCCCAAAGAGTGGAAAAGGTAGTGGTTCTTGAAACCACGAAATCAGCAACTGCCCCCACCAGATAAAGGATTTTCAGCTTTTTTATAAGGTCTTCATAAAAATTGCTCCTGATTGCTTCAAAACATGAACACGCCGGAAAATATTGCATGTAAATCAACAAGACTTCCACATGATATGGACACCATGCCTCTCTTTATCAATCATGTGAGAGCTGTTCCTATGAAAGAGACATGTATTTCAGCAGAACAGACTTTTGAATCTTCCTTGGGGAGGGAAATTTAAAGTGGCTTCTTCTTCAGGAAGTATTCACAGAAGCTCTTTTTTTTCCTGCTATTGGTCAGAGCCCCCTCACCGTTTACAATGCACGCGGCTCTGTACAATGTACACTCTTGCACAGATAATTTCAGTACTACAGGGAAGCCAGTCAGTAGCTTGGGTACAAGCTGCTCCTAGTTTTTAAGGGTTTTGTGTATAAACATAGAAAAATAGTACTGTTATAAAGTTTTGGAAGTTGTTCCAGAAGTACTAGCAATTAATAAGAACTAGTAGCCAATTAAGAGAAATTTGTTGAGACCCTAGAAGTGCGCCAAGTGCAATGGAATATGGCAGAGGTAGAAGACATGGCCCATGCTCTCAGGCAGTTCATCATTCAAGTAGCTGGTGGTCTGATGTAGGGAAAGGAGCCCTGAATTTAAAGACCTAGATTGTAGTCAGGGAGCTGCCTCCTACCAGCCAGGGAACACTGGACAAGTCACCGAGATTCCCAGAGCACTAATTTCCTCATCTCATTTCATCCTCACAACAGTCAGTGATGCCAAGGAGGGTTTATTTTTGAGATAAGAACATGGAGCTCAGACATACTTATGGTCACCTAGCTGAGAAGCAACAGGGCAGGATGGAAATCTGACCCTGTATGAAGATAACTCTGTGGTCTCTCCCCACCTCACCTCAGGGAGCCAAACTAGCAACCTCCAGCATAATGGATGAGGTCCTGCTGCAGAACAGCCCTTGAAAGCCTGAATGCCTCCCTGGCCAAGAGCAGGAGCCCACATCTCAGCAGGGCCATGCAAATACTGATTACCATTTAATGAGCACTTATTGTAGGCCAGGCGCTGTGCCAAATGCCCTGCAATATTATCTTTCCAAACTTCTTTGAAACCCAATTTCCAAGTGAAGAACCTGAGGCCAAGAGAAGTTCAGCAACTCGCCCAGTCAAGGGGCTGGTTAAGTAAAGGACCGGGGTTTGAATCCACATCTGACTGACTCCAAGTGAATCTAAGAGGTGTTAGAGGCCTGAGACAACTTCCTATTTGTCTCAGCATGTCCACAGAGACACCAAAGGGAGAAAGAGAGCTTCCTCTTTACTTAGGCCAACTGTGGAGGCTTCCAGGGAATCATCCAGAGAACATGGCCTGTGTGCCTTGACATTTAGTGGATAGAGGGACTGGTCATGAGATGGGGTACTTTGGGAATGGCCTAAATTCTGGCTGGGCAAGGATGCCTGGGAATTTCCATGGCTCAGACATGTCTCTGTGGCAAGGAGCTGGATTGAAATAGTCACAGCTCAAGAGGACTTTCTAGAAGGGCAGGTGACCCCTTGGAGGTGATAGCATTCAGCCAGAGAAGGCAATGCTGAGTAGAGGGACAGTAGGTGGGAGATCCCTAGGAATGGGGACGGGCAGTGAGGAACCCGAGGACCCTCACACAAGACAAATGCCAATAATCCCATAGCTATTTTGAAGAAGGCCCCAATGCCAGGTTATATCTGAAGCAGTCAAGTTAGACCTTGTCTGCCCCTTGTCTCTCCTCCCATCCACATGTCACATGCAGCTGAAGGAGGTGGTACTGGAGGGACAACAACAGCTAGAGAATAGGGGTGGAGGTGCCCAGTCCACCAAGGGGACCCGTTAGAGACCACTCAGCTAGTTGCCACACCTCTTCAGACCCTGCACTCAGTTACTCCCTTCTGAGGCCAAGAGACAATCATTCAAAAAGGTTAATTTTCTTGTAGTGATGAAATACTCCACATTAGGAATAAACTACCTTTATTATATATATATATATATATATTTGTATTTGTAAGGTTTCAATCTAATATCCTTTAAATATTGTCCTTCCTTTGCCCTGGAATAAGCAGTGAGCAGTGCCTGTTGCTTTACATTAACATCTGGCTTCTCGTGGCTCAGTTCCATCCCTCCCCTTCTGTGAGCACAGATGTTCCTGAAGGAAAAGGTCTCCTCTGGGCGGGAATCGCCATGTGCCATAGACAGAAAGAGGAGGAGGCCATGGGTAGAATCAGCCCTGAGCATCAGCTTTGTACCAGGAACTTTCTCTGCTCCTGGGGAGAGGTTTGGGGAGGGCTGTGTGTATAAAAAGATGAAGGAAATGCCTGTCCCCTCAGGCAGGGCTCCCAGGTAACAGATCTCCTCAAGGTCCCCAGGGCTGCTCATTAGCTTTGCATTTTTTGTGGTTCACTGGTATCACCCTACTTAGGGACAGCTGGGCTCAGGGGACTGTGCCAAGCTAACCAAAGCCCAAATAAGAGATCCCAAAATAAACATTACTTACTTTGGGATGAAGTTGGGAGGAATGTTGCTCTTTACAAAAAGATAGATATTATTTTTTCCATTTCGTATTTGTATTCATTTATTAACAAATATGTGTTGGCATCTACTATGGGTCAGCACTGTTTTCCATTCTGTGTATAAGTTGCAGATTTAATACAAACCTTTCAGGAAAACAAGACACATCATCTCAGTAAATGTCAATTACACAAGGAGAGCAAAGCATGGGGGTGAGGAGCTATGGCGCTCTCTGGGATGGGACCACTCTGATGCCACCATGGCTCTCACCAGGCCTCTCTCCAGTCCTGGTTCCCCTATCTTGGCCAGGATCTGGCTCCAAGGCTCCTGGAACCCTGGGAATCAAATGCTCAGGTTCCTTCCAGAGCCCTACCAGGCCATCTGGGCAATCCCTGGATGACAGAGCAGGGTGGGGTCAGTGTCTCCAGGTGGCTACTATGAACAGCTCAGTTTCTGAAAGCAGTCTCTGAGCCCTCTCCTACTGATGGACACATCAGGCTAGGGGATTGGGTGCTCACAGGATTTGCTGGGACTAAGAAATTCAGGATGGATAACAATGGAAAATGGTGAATTCCTTTCTAAAATTTCTGTTTGTATTACTTAGTCATATTGTTCCTAGTTGAATGTATGAATAAGGCAAAGGAAAAACAGCTGTACCTCACTACCCAGAGATAAGCACTTTTATCATTTTGGTTCATAGTGTGAAAAATTGACCCACCTTCCCCCTGCCTGCCTACTGCCCTCACTCCCCTCCGTGCACTACACACACCACATACACCCCCTGCCACACCACACATGCCACACACACACACACACACACACACACACCACACCATATACATCACATGCAAACGCACACACCACACATTATACACACACACACCACACCACATCATACACCCCCCCCAACACACACACACCCCGCACACACCTCATGAGGAGAGCTAAAGACCAAATAAAATCCTAACTAGAAAGGTCAATCGGAGTCTTTCCTTTATTGGAGGAAGAGAACAAAGAGACA
>NW_007726847.1:386534-422007 GCF_000696425.1 Galeopterus variegatus
TGGGACTGACCCCTCAACTGTGGGATCTGATGCTATCTCCCACTGGATGGTGTCGGAATAGTATTGAAGGGCACCCAGATGGTGTCTGCTGCAGATCACCAAGCAAGCTGGTGATTACTTGCTTGCTGGTGGGGAGAAATTCCTACACATCTGGTGTCAGAAATATGTTGTGAGAATATAGTGAGAGAAGCTGAGGTTGTTTTTTCCATTCACCATCCCACTAAGGGAGTTATAGCCCAGATCCCTAGGAGAGAGCTGGAGCCCTGTAGGCAGTGGCCCCAGACAGCCAGGAGTGCTTCTGGGTGGACTACACAAGAGAGGCCAGAAGACTGACCCACCCCCCCCTCTGACCTGGGGTTGTAAGAAAGAGTTTCACTTTTGAAAGGAGAAAGAGAGAAAGACATATGGGTACCAGGCCACCTGTAGCCTACTTGATGCCTTTGTGCAAATTAGAAAAATGCGCACTTCCTCAAGACACCTATCTTCCAGCTGTCACAAATTGTCATAATATTTTGAAGAAACAAACACTTTACTGCCATCCACCAGAAAATTGTCATCAGGAACATAGAAATTCTTAGTCGTGAAGGGCACATCCTTAGAAGGAGTCCCATGTCACATACTGCATGACTGCATGTGACAGCTCTGCTTACAGGTGTCTAAGAACTTTACAGATGAGGAAACTGAGCTGAGAGAGAATGAATAACTTGGCCTCGTCACACAGTTGGTTAGGGGTGAATTCACCTAGCCAGTCTGGCTCCAGAGCCCATGCTCTTCACCATTTGGCCACTCTGTTTTTGCTGGAAATGTTTGTTATTCTTCATCTCCCAGAAAATGCTCTGTTATCATTAAAAGCCAGCTCACACATCACCTCCTCTGTGGTGCCTTCTTTGACCTCACCAACTCGAATTAACCATTCCCTCCTCTATTCTGTACTTCCTTCTGCCGGACTTTGGACAGCCCTCTGTTGAAGTGTTCCCCTACTGAGTGAATTTAGTAAGTTTCCAGTCTATCTCTACCCCAGACTATGAGCAAATTCTTCAAGGGCTATTGGGGAGACTGAGGGATGCCACCTCTGTGCTCCCAGAGCCTAGCACAGGGCCTGGCACAAGGGAGTTTGGTAATGATGGATGAAAAGAACTGAAATGAACTTGCACATGAGGGGATCAGACCCAATGCTCTCCTAGGACCCCTCCAGCTCTGACTGACCTTCATGAATCCATAACTCAGTGTTTGATTCTTAGATCTCTGCCAATGCTGGGAGCAGAAATCACAGTGGTGTGGAACAGAAGGAGGCAGGATGAAGGGTAATTGCCAGGAAATGGCAGTGACATCTGCGCAGAAGATGACATCTGTGCAGAAGATGTCAGAGTGATTAGATGGGAATTGGCCTAGAAACCATGGAGCTTCTTGGAAGGCTCACGTGAACCTATTAAATCCCACTGAATGCTTGAGTGTCCCCCAGGCAGAGGGGCTGGAGAAGCTGTCAAGGTCATCACCAGCTCTGAAATCCCCCAGATACTCCTACATTAATAGGTTTCTAGGAAAGAAAGAAAACACCAATGAGCTGTCATTCTGGAATCAGAGTGCATTAATAACATTCTCACTAGGAAAAGGTCTTGGGCTTTTTGCCAGTTTCAGTCAGGAGTCCAAGGACACTGTAAGTGTGCAGAACTTCTTGTTCTTAGTCTGTTTGTGCTGCTGTAACATTACCACAAACTGGGCAATTTATAAAGAGAAGAAATTTATTTCTTACAACTCTGGAGGCTGGGAAGTTCAATATCAAGGTGCTGGCATCTGGCAAAGACGTTCTCATTGCGTCACCCCATGGCAGAAGGTGAGAGGGTGGCAGCAGCAGGAGGAAGAGGGCCAAACTCACCCTTTTATCGGGAACCCAGTCCTGTGATAATGGCATTAATCTATTCATAACTCAGAGCCCTCATGACCTAATCACTTCTTAAAGGTCCCACTTGTCAATGCTGTTGCACTGGGGATTAAGTTTCCAACACGTGAACTTTGGAGGACATATTCAAACCATAGCAGTAGGGAAGTGTGAGAATGAACTCAGGGGGTGACGAGACACAGGTAGTGAGACCCCTTATTCCATCCCCTTCTCTTCATTTTAACAGAATGTAACTGAGCCGCCACCATGGACTGGAACCTGCCACGGGGGAGAGAGAAGGACCCCATGTTTGTTTGTTTGCTCACTAGGAAAAGGTCTTGGGCTTTTTGCCAGTTTCAGTCAGGAGTCCAAGGACACTGTAAGTGTGCAGAACTTCTTGTTCTTAGTCTGTTTGTGCTGCTGTAACATTACCACAAACTGGGCAATTTATAAAGAGAAGAAATTTATTTCTTACAACTCTGGAGGCTGGGAAGTTCAATATCAAGGTGCTGGCATCTGGCAAAGACCTTCTCGTTGCGTCACCCCATGGCAGAAGGTGAGAGGGTGGCAGCAGCGGGAGGAAGAGGGCCAAACTCACCCTTTTATCGGGAACCCAGTCCTGTGATAATGGCATTAATCTATTCATAACGCAGAGCCCTCATGACCTAATCACTTCTTAAAGGTCCCACTTGTCAACGCTGTTGCACTGGGGATTAAGTTTCCAACACGTGAACTTTGGAGGACATATTCAAACCATAGCAGTAGGGAAGTGTGAGAATGAACTCAGGGGGTGACGAGACACAGCTAGTGAGACCCCTTATTCCATCCCCTTCTCTTCACTTTAACAGAATGTAACTGAGCCGCCACCATGGACTGGAACCTGCCACAGGGGAGAGAGAAGGACCCCTTGGCTGTAGAACTCCGCCAGATCTTGAGGGGCTGGTGCTGTCTCTTGCCCGCTGGATCTTGCTAGGACTGAGCTCTACTCATCTGGGGCAGCTGATAAACAATGACTAGCATTCGGTGTTAGATTTCATTTCTTTGAATTTATGTTTAATTCACTCATCATTTGAAAAAAGAATTCCCAATGTATCAAAAAAATTCACAAAGTTGATCTCCCCTTCATTAATTAGTACAGTCATTCAACATGTTTTTATTGAACATCTACCATGTACTCCTGGACCAACTAAACATCACCTTAACTTTGTCTTTTTCCTCTTCCATAATCTTGGCCTTGGCAGGTTGTCCTTACCTCACCTAGAGTGAGCTCCCTCGGTCCTCCTGGGCCAGAGGTCCTGAAGCAATTTATTGGTGGCCTCTCTCCCATCTGGAGCAGGACACAAGAATCAGGAGGGATTGAGCCACCCAGAATCCAGAGAAGCAGAGACTCAGCTTTTGCCTGGGCCCACATGCCCAACACCCAGGGTGGGGGCACACACATGGGGACAGAAGTACCTTCAGATCCTTTGTCATTGTTCTAAGGGACTGTCAGTTCAGACTCCACATCTTCTTCATAGTGGAGATGTAGATAAGTAATATTTGTTGTTGTTCATTAGAAAAGAATGAGGAACATACACAAAGAAGATAGCAAAAAGCCCCTAATGATTCATCATCAAGAGATAGCCACTTTTAACATTTTGGTGCTTAATTAAGATTTTAAAAAATTCATATATAGAGACATACATCTCTTTTTTAAAAAATAGAATTATTCTACCTTCCTTTTTTTATGACCCACTTTCAAAATAAATTATTGTGACTATTTCTCCATATCTTATATTTCATAATGTTGCCTACGATGGGTGTAACAGTTTATTTAACTTCTCTCTCTACTGACCTCTAAGTTATTTACAACTTTTTTCTATTAATTTCTAAAATTCAAAAAGGTGAATTTTTTGAAGAGATGCTGGACATTTCCTGCTGACTCATTTTGTATCCCTCTCCCCTGGTTTTTCCTTCTGTGTTTCCACCACCTACATGTCAGCCAAGCCAGAACTCTGGGGTCAACCCTGACCCTTCCCTGTCTCTCATTCCCATATCCAGTCAGTCACCAAGTCCTGTGGTCTCACTCCTCAGCCCTAGCTCAGATCTCATCCGTTCTCTCTGGACCATCCCAAAGTCCTCACCTCCTAGAAATCATCTCCAAATTCCTCTTCCTCTGCATTCTGAATCAGCTTGGAAACAGAATGATAATCAGCTAGCTTACTCACTTACGGTCCTTGAGGGCAGAGAAAGAAGCCAAAAGCTCCCAGTCTTGGCATGTGAGGAGGAAGAGAACAGTGCTTAATGAGAATTACCGTACCTGTGTTTTAATGGGGCAGGTCCCAGGGGAACAAGGGAGAAATTGATTACTAGGCATCAGAACAAGAAAGGATCTCTGTATTGCTTGGTGCTTGTTGGGAGTCCTCAGAGATTAGGGTGCTGGCGAGGCTGGCTCTGCCGCTGGGAGCTCAGGTCCTGGACATTAGCCAGCGGCCCTTCCCCAGCCCACACATTCTTTAACAGGTCCTCACTCAGGCAGGAGGCCTGGGGCCCAGGCCCTCCCAGGAGAAGCTAGAATGGGGTGCTAAGAGCTTAATTATGGGATGATAAAGGCCCTCAGGGGCCTGGCGGTCAAGGCTGTGCATGTTTGAGATTGTCTGCCAGAGCAAACATGCCCCACTTGTGAGTTTTGTAATAGTGTGACTTTTGCTCAAGATCCTTCTTTAGTCCCAAGTTGTGACACAGCCTCTTGGGGGTAGAGGGACAACAACCTTGTTTTTACAGCCAGGGTTAACTCAAACCTCAGACCTAAGAAAGGCCTAAAAGGCCTTGTATTCCAGCCTCTTCTTTCTCTTCTTAATGCTGTCTCCCCAGAGTAAAGCCAGCTGCTTCGCATGACTTTCCTTTCCAGGAAGTCTTTTCCGTCCTTGCAGGAATCTTTAGAAAGCTGTTCTTGGAATCCGCTGTGCCCCTCAACGGGGGCGCCCTTTCTCACATCAATGCCTTTGCTTTATAAATCTGCTATGCCCTGCCCTTCCCCATCTTGTCCATAAGGGCAAACTCTTGCTCATTTTTCAAATCCCAGCCCAAGGTCACTTCCTCCATGAAGCCTTCCGTGTGCGCTACAGACCGATTTGATTCCATTTGCCCATCTCCCACTCCACATCACTACCACTTGGATACTCCTCAGGGTAGTGCCCCAGCTGGTTCATCTCTCTGTCCATAGTGCTTGGTCCAAGGCTTGCTTGGCCAAGAAAGCAGGCATGGATGAATGAATGAATGAAGGGAAGGAAGGATAGATGTGTTCAGATCACCTTACACAGCAATAGCCCCTGTACCACCCTCTGTTATCTGATCCAGGTTTCTGATTTTTCTAAGCCCTTACTATGTCTGATCTTAACGGACCCTCACAGCAATCCTGACATGGTTTAGGGTAGGGACCCACACCCTGTTTGGCAAATGAGGAAGCTGAGGTCCCAAGAGGGAAGGGACTTGCACGAGGTCACCTAAGAACTCCTGAGGTAGACCAGGAACTGTCTCCTTTCTTCTTATTCTCTTCCTCAGATCCCCCTGCTGATTCACTGCCCTTAGGACTGCAAGAGCAGGGCTGGGATTCCTGGTGGGATCTGAGGAATTTTGGAAGCCTGGAAGTAATTCCTGATCGGTGAGGTGTGTGGATGGAGTACATGTAGGCTCCTTTGTGTGCGTGCGTGCATTGGAGAAATGATCATGACCCCAAGAGGACCCCAGGGCAGGTTTGGCACTGAGATTTCTTCTATGTCTCCTTTCCACCCCCTACTTTTGAAAGGGGGGTCCCACGTTTCCCCCCAGTGTCCAGGCAGATTAGCCATATCAGCGGAGTCAAAGAAGTGCCATACCATAGCAGACACTCAATAATCTACTATTGAAATTGAATTCGCTATTAATCCCTTGCCAGATGTATAGTTTGCAAATATTTTCTCCCATTCCATAGGTTGTCTTTCTGCTCTGTTGATTGTTTCCTTTGCTGTGAGGAAGATTTTTAGTTTGGTATAGTCCTATTTGTTTATTTTTTCTTTTGTTGCTTGTGCTTTTGGAGTCTTATTCATAATATCTGGAATATACAAAGAACTCAAACAATTATACAGTAAAAAAACAAATAATCCAATTAAAAAGCGAGCAAAGGAGATGAATAGACATTTTCAAAGGAAGACATACAAATGGCCTACTAGAACATGAAAAACTGCTCAGCATCACTAGTTGTCAGAGAAGTGCAAACCAAAACCACATCAAGATATCATCTCACCCTAGTTAGACTGACCATTATTAAAAAGACCAAGAACAACAAATACCTGTGAGGATGTTGAGAAAAGGGAACTCTTCTACACTGTTGGTGGGACTGTAAATTAGCACAGCCATTATGGAAAACAGTATGGAGGTTCCTCAAACAACTACAGATAGAACTACCACATGATCCACCAATCCCCCTACTGGGCATATAGCCAAAGGAATGGAAATCATCATGTTGAAGGGATAACTGCACTCCCATGTTCTTCGCAGCTCTATTTACAATAGCCAAAATATGGAATCAACCTAAGTGTCCATCGACAGACAACTGGATAAGGAAAATGTGGTATATACACAAAATGGAATACTACTTTGCCATTAAAAAAAATGAAATTCTACCATTTGCAGCAACATGGATGAGTCGGAGAAAATTATGTTAAGTGAAATAAGCCAGACAAAGAGAAATACCATATGTTCTCACTCATAACTGGGTGCCAAGAAGGAAGGAAGGAAGGAAGGAAAGAAACCAAAACAATATGTCAAACTGTCAGAAGGTGAGAACACACTTAAGGATACTAGAGATGGTGGGGAGGCAGGGTGGGGTTTGGGGAGGGATAGATTGGGTTAGGGGCATAAAGAAAAATCATGATTTGTAATAATGAATATGCTTATAATAAAAAATAAAAATTAAAAAAAAATTGAATTTGAGTTTGCTGTATGACCTTGGTTAAGTCACTCAACTCTCTGGGCCTCAGGGTCTAGATCCAGAAAATTAGAAGCTTGGAGTCCTATCTCTAGGAACTAGGGACAGAAAAAGGGTAACTGTCTCCTAAATTCTGCAGGACTGCCACAAAGAAAGGTATAGACATTTTTTGTGTAACCCAAGGAGCAGGATGAAGATGAATGAAGGAAGGTGGAGGAGGGGTGTAGATTTGAGGTCAGTTGGAAGCGCTGAGTAATTTATTGAGAGTTAGAGCAGCTCTAGAATGGAAAGGGCTGTCTTAGCGGATAGTGTCTTGTCACCAGAGGTATGCAGGCAAGGACCAGGTGGTCATTTGGGGGTGTGATATAGAGGAGGGTGCAATTGGACTGAATGACATGTGAGGACCAGCTCAGAAAGCTATGATTTTAGTTATCTTTGAAGTCCCGTCTGTGCCCAGCATGGTGTTTTGCCCATGGTAGCAGGGTAATTATGGCAACAGCTCAGGAATGTAGTTGGGAGACCCAGTGCTAGTCCTCTCCCAGATATGTAACTGCTGTTAGACTTTAGATAAGTGACTCTCTCTCTCTGGTCTACAGTTTCCTGATAAGTAAAATTGGAAAGATAACCTCTGTCCTGTGATATTTCTGAGAACATGGTTGTAGTGGATTGAATTACGTCCCCCCCAAACACAATGAAGCTTGAATTGTATCTCCCAAGTTTTATGTATTAGAAACTAAGCCCCCACTGTGACTGTAAACAGGGTGGGAACTCCTAAAAATACTTGTAAGCTAGGAAATACCATACAAATATCAACGATTTGCATTTAAAACAACTTTTTTGGTGGGCTTCCTCCCAAAAAGCGAAACATATTTATCACAGCAAATATGGAAAATACAGATAAGACCAAAGAAGAAAATTTGAAATTACCCATTATTTCACCACCCAGAGAGAGCCATTGTTAACATTTTTGTACATCTTCCTTTATTCACTTTGTTAATGCACATGTACGTTTACACAATTTTAAAGCAAATATTGTGTCAAGTGATGTGCACTTTTTGCACCCTGCTTTTCTTTCCACTTAAGATATATACAAATGAACATTTTCTCACATCCTTAAATATTCTCCTGCAGGTTTAACCTTTTTAAAAAACGTTTTTATTGAAGCATACTATAGATAAAGAAAAGCATACGTATCATGAGTGTACAGCTCATTGACTTTTCACAACTGAACTCATCTGTGTAACCAGCACCCAGATCAACAGGTCAGAGTATTACCCGCTGTCCTGAGAAAGCGTCCTGATATCCACTCGCAGACACTACCCACCCCCAAAGGATTGCAGCTTCATTTATTTTGTTTAAATTTTTTATTTTGAAATAATTATAGATTCATAGGAAGTTGGAAAAAAATGTATGGAAAAGTCCTGGGTATTCTTCATTCAGTTTCCTCTACTTGTAAAATTTTGTATAAATTTAGCTCAATATCAAAACCAGGAAATGGACATTGGTATCATCTTCTGAGCGCATCCAGAGTCCACTAGTTTTACATGTACTCATTTGTGCGTGCGTATGTGTGTGTTTGGGCTTCTATACGATGTTTCCACCTGTACAGATTCATATAGCCACAACTACAATCAGATGCATAATTGTTCCATTACCATAAGGCTCCCTCCTGCTGCCCTGTATAACTACACCCTCCTCCAGCTCTGCTGTGGATTGAATGTCCTCCCAAAACTCATTGAAGCTTGATTCCCATTGTAACAGAGTTAAGAGGGTGGGAAATCAGACTACAGCAGTGTTGAAAGGCGGGCCCTTTAAGAGGTGATTGGATCTTGAGGACTATGCCCTTGTGAATGGATTAATCCATTTATGGATTGATAGGTTAATGGTTTAGTGGGTTGTCACAGGACTGGCACTCATGGCTTTATAAGGAGAGTAAGTGAGCACATTAACACGCTCTTGCTGTTCTTACCGTGTGATTGCCCGCATCTCAAGGGGCCCCTGTAGAGAGTTCCCACCCAGAAGACCCTCACCAGATGTGTTCCCTGGACCTTGGACTTCCCAGCCTCCATAACTGTAAGAAATAAATTTCATTTTGTTACACATTACCCACTTTCAAGTATTCTGTTATGTGACAGAAAATGGACTAATACAACCACTAACTCTTGGCAACCACTAATCTGTTCTCCAGCTCTATAATTTTGTTATTTCAAGAATATTATAAATGGAATCAGTATGTAACATTTTGGGATTGGATGAATTTTGTAATTCCCTTGAAACCCATCTGAGTATCAATAATTTGTTCTTTTTTGTTGCTGTGTAGTATTCCATGGTTGGAGACACCACAGTTTGTATAACCATTCACCTGTTGGGGAACATTAGAGTTGTGTCCACTTTTTGACTATTATAAATCACTATTATGGATATTTGTGTAGGGTTTTGTGTGAATATAAGTTTTCATTTATCTGAGATAAATGCCTAAGGATGTGATTGATGGGTCATATGGTGAGTGTATTTTTTAGTTTTTATAACAAGCTGTTTTCTAGAGGGGCTGTCCTCTTTTGCACTCCCACCAGCAATGCATGAGTGATCCAGTTTCTCCACATTCTCACCAGTATTTGGTGTTGCTACCATTTTCTATTTTAGTTATTCTTACAAGTATGTAGCAGTATCTCATTGTGGTTTTAATTTGCATTTCACTGATGGCCAATGATGTTAAATACCTTTTCATGTGCTTATTTGTCATTCGTTTATCTTCTTCTTCTTCTTTTTTTTTTTTTTTCCTGTGACTGGTAAGGGGATCGGAACCCTTGGCTTGGTGTCGCCCACACCGCGCTCAGCCAGTGAGCGCACCGGCCATCCCTATATAGGATCCGAACCCACGGCCTCAGCACTACCAGCGCCACACTCTCCTGAGTGAGCCATGGGGCCGGCCCTCGTTTATCTTCTTTAGCAAAATATCTGTTCATGGTTTTTTTTGGGGGGTGTTGCCTGTTTTTTTGAGAATTCTTTATATGTACAGTCATGTGCCACATAATGACCTTTTGGTCAATGAAGGACTGCATATACGGTTCTGGTCACATAAGATCATAATGTCTATACCATATAGCCGAGGTGTTGTAGTGTGCTATACTAACTAGGTTTGTGTAAGTACACTTTGATGTTTGCACAACAATGAAATCACCAAAGGACACATTTCTTAGAACATATCCCCTCATTAAGCAACTCAGGACTGTAGTAGATGTGTACTAGATGTATCATTGTTGGATATGTGGTTTGCAATTATTTTACCCCAGTCTGTACATTATGTTTTCATCCTTTTCACAGGTTCTTTCAAAGAGCAAAATTTTAAATTTTAATGGGTCTAATTTATCATTTTATCTTTTGTGGATTATACTTTTGATATAAAGTCTAACCTTTAATCTTAAAGATTTTCTCCTGAGTTTTTTCCTAAAAGTTGTGTAGTTTTGTGTTTTACATTTAAGTCTGTGATCCATTTCAAGTTAATTTTTGTATAAGGTATGAGGTTTGGGTCAAGAGTTTCTTTGTTTTGTTTTGTTTTGCTTTTTTGTTTTGGCCTACGTGCAGCTTAATTTTTAATGGTTGGCCAATATTCTACCCTCAGGTATACCACAAGCTACTTAAACAGTCACACTATTGATGAACCTTTAGATTGTTTTTGATACTTTTGCTATTATAAATAACAGTAATGAATATTCTTGTAGCTAAACCTTTTACTTATCCATGCTTGTTTCCTAAGAAGAGTATTTTAGAAGTGTAATTACTGTGGCAATTTTTAGGGCATTGGGTACATATTGCAGAGCTCTCTTCAGCAAAGTTTGTGCCAATGTTCTTTCTCTAGAGCTGGATACGAAACAGCCTACTTTTCCACTCCTTCTTCCAATCTAGCGACCAACTTCTAAAAATAAAAACACTGCAAATGGGATCTCGATGGTGTTTACATTTGTATTTCTTTAATTACTAAGGACAAGTGTGGGGACAGCCCTGGGGGACAGTGCCCTTCTGTGCTCCCATCTGCTTTACTCCTTCCTGCTGTCTTCCCACCTACCTGCTCTCTCCAGGGGTCAGGAGTCAGGGAGCAGAGTTCTACTTTCCTCTCTCTCACTGGATGTGTGCCCTGGACAAACCATACACATCCTCTCCAACCCTCGGTTTCCTCATTTGTAAAGAGAGCTAACAATGCAGCTTTTCCATAAGGTTTTTGTGATGATCATAACATATCACGGACATGCAATTGCTTTGAGGCATTACATGCTGCTCAGATGGTAGACAAACATTAGTAATTATATTGTTATTTTTAGTTCCTTTCCCTCCATTTCTGGCTACACTTTGCATTAGTTTACTTTGTTTTATCAGCGCCCCCTGCTGAGTGCCAATGAAATAACCACCCAATCCCGGCTAGGATCCAGATTAAACCCGATGTGTAGGGGGCAGCAGAGGAGAGAGTCAAAGGATTTAAATACTGGAGTGGCAACAGTACCAACCAGTCAGAACAAACCCGGGGCTCTGCCCCGGGAAATGCTCCCTGAAGCTCAACTTGGGGAGTGGAGGAAGAAGCCCTTCAGTGTGCCAGGCCCTGTGATGGGAGCTCTACCTGATTATCTTGGCACATCTTTAAAGCAGGCCCTGGGCTTGTGTTAATTGACAGTGTTAATGTTCCCACTTCTGGTGAGGAAACTGGAGCTCAGAGGATAAATGGCTCGGCTGGAGTGATGCAGCAAGAAAGTGGCACGAGTGAAGAAAATGGAAGGAGGCCTGGAGAGGAAAGCCAGAGGACCCAGGCTTAAATCCCAGTTTGGTTACCATGAGCAGGTGTTCCAAGGAGAAGAATGAAGACTTGGGCTCTCAGGAGCTTTCACTGAGGATCCTAGAGCAGCTGCCCTTGGCCAGAACAAACAAGCAGCTGTGACTAGTAGCTGCTCCTACTGACCCTGTCACAGGTCAGCTGGACTTGGCTGAAGCCCAGATGAAAGCAGTCAAACGGCTGGCCTATCGGACCTTGAGTCCCTTCCACGGTCCCCGCCAAACCCAAATCTTGGTTTCTGTGAGTTTAAGAGCCAAACAGGCTAACATGCTAGTGTTGCCTGTTTCTGATTCTATAAGTTAACATCCTACTTTCCATTCTATGCCTTTACTCATAGCAGTCTATTTATGGGCGCTGGAATCAGACTTGCTATTAAAATCCAGAATCTGTCATTTATCAGCTGTGGGGCCTGGGGCAAATTCTTTAACCCTCTCTGAGCCTCAGTTTTCTCATCTGTAAACATCTTTATAATAAAGTGGAGAATGATTAAGTCAATACATTATACAGTATGTACATCTCAGTGCCTGGCACTTAATAAACTTTCATTTCATCAGCAAGTTTTTTTTTGTTTGTTTTTGTTTGTTTTACTCTAAAGTGGATCCAAATCCCTACATTTCTTTCTATCCCCACTGCTACCACCAAGTCACCATCATCTCTCTCCTTGTCTATGACAACGACTTCCTAACTGACCTCTTTGCTTCCCCTCTGGTACTCACAGCCTTGGTGGTCTTTGTGAAATGTCCACTAAAGCCTGTTGCTCCTCTGCTTGAAGGCCTCTGACTGGCCTCTCACTGCACTTGGAGTAAAATCCACGCCCCTTACAGTGGCCTATCAGGCCAGCCTCTCCAACCTCAATTCTCCCCCAAACCCCTTGCTCTCTTCACCACGGCCACCAGTCAGCCTTTTGGACAAAAGGCTTGAACAAGCCAAACCCTGTCACCCCTCAAAGTCTTTGCACTTGAGATCCCCTCTCCTGCAAAAGCTCCCTTGGGTCCCTTCAGGGTTGGCTTCTTCCGTTCATACAGGTCTCAGCTCAAACGTGAGGGTAGCGTGCACCTGCATCACCTCCGCTGGCACACCAGCACTGTCACTCTGCTCCATTCTGCCCTCCTCATAGCATTTGCCACCACCTCACTTACACACCCAACCACTGGCTTACCGTTGGCCCTCACCCCCTACTAGACAGCCACCTCCATGACAGCAGGGACCTTGTCTGCAGCCACTGCTCTTTCCACAGTACCTGTCCCTGAGTCTGGACACACGAGATATTCAAAACTATTAATCAAAGTAAAAAAAAACAAAACAAACAAACAAAAACCGCCCTGAATAAACGTTAGTTTAAAAATTCCATAAACACAAAGGTGGAAAGTTATTTTGTCAGCGGGAAAGGTGTGAATGCAACAGAGTCCTTGGTGACTGCTGAAAGCCGCTGCTCATTCTGACTTGTGCTTCTGAGTTTGCCCTCTGCTCACTTCTTGTGGGGATCCCCTCTGGCCCCAGGCCTGGGTCTACAGTCAACTCCAGAAGCGAGGCAGGAAGAAAAGGAGCAAATGGGCCGGTGAGAAAGGCAGCGCCCTCTGGTGGGCACAAGCTCCATGACAAGTCAGAGGCCTGGATTCCCTGTCCAGACTTTGCCTGCAACTCGAATCTTGCAAGTTTTCCCCTAGTTTGTCCCTCTTCTCAATAGGAACTCAAGTTCAGATTCTGCCTATGCAGTCACTTGCCACCTTGTATTGTAGTCATCTGGCTCCCCCAAGGGACAGGGAGCCACCAGAGCCAGGGCTGGGCTTGGTCCATCTCTGGATGCCCTGAGGCTAGGACTGTGATGTCTCTGCCAAACACATGGCTTTGAAGTGTGTGTGGGGGGTGCGGATCCTGGATCTTGTGCACTGAGACCGGGGGCCTACCCCTTGGGCTCCCTAATCCTTTGAGTCACTCTTTCAGCACCCTGTAGCCTTTGTCCCAGAGTTTTATTATTCTTGTCATCTCTAACCCCATCCCCTAGAGAAAGGGCTTCTCATCAAATGATTTAGCTCTCTGCCAGGGCTAAGCAAGCTCGTCTGGCAGATCTACCAGCCAAGTAATTATATTCATCCTTTCTTTTTCTTTTGTCATTTCAACCCAAATTACTCTATGGAGAGTGGACAGAGGACAGAATTTGCAATAGGGCCTCTGCATGCAAGTCCCAGGTTCTTCCCCTACTCTCTGGGCAGCTTTTTCCCTATCTGTGAAATGGGATAGTGGTAAGCCCTGCCCTGCTTTCCTCTCAAGAATGTTGGGAAGAGCAAATGAGGTATGGGTGTGAAATGTTAGATCTGTGTAAACTTTAGTGTTGTCCCGACATAATTATGTGGTGAAATCATCTGGATTTGCTTGCTTTTAAAACCTGAAAACTACCAATCCCCTTCTCCCACATATGAAAGTTAAAAAATTACATAACAATGAAGTAAACTTCTGGAACATTTGGGAAAAATAAAAAAGATTTCTGGGCCTTTCTGGTTCTTGGTGAAGACTTGTGCTTTGTGCCACGCTGCAGGCAGCACGGAGCTGGCCTGTCTTTTTCATAGGAGTTCACAGGCCCTCAGAGTTGGAAGGAGCCTCTGGATCTCCTAGGCTGACTCATGTTACAACTGGGGAAGGATGCAGGCGCAGAGAGGTGGGACTTGCTCCTCCACAGCCAATGGGGCTGCAGTTGGGGAGGGTGTGGCCGGGCACAGACTTAGTCACTGGGAGGAAGTCAGAGCAGAGGTGAGTCCTGGCCAAGGAGCTGGAGAAACAGAAGTAGAACCTTACAGAGGCCTCCCGTCCCATCCCAGCTTCTGGACTGTTGGTGTACACACACACCTGCTGCCTGCCCCAGGGAGGGAAAGAGGAGGGAGCAGGGAAGGGAGCGTCCACTGTAGAGGAACTGGAACTAACACTGGACGTCTGGAGAGCTGGGTTCTGCCATGAGCTTGCTGTGCAGCCTTGGGAAAGCCACTTAACCTCTCTGGATCTCCATTTAACCATCAGTAAAATGGATGTAACAGACCCATTTATTAATTCAACAGATACATATTGACAACCAACTACGTGTCAGGCACCAGCCAGGTTTCTAGGGACCCTCTAGAGCAAGGCAGGCACCGTTCCTGCCCTCAGTGTAGAGTGGAAGCTTGGAAAATAAACACAAGATAAACGTGATGAGGGTCACTCTGGAGGGAAGACTAGATACTGGGCTGGCACAGAGGAGGGGCATCTAACCTGGCCCGGGGTAGGTTGGGGGAGGAGGTCAGGGCAGGCTTCCCAGAAGAGGTGGCACGGACGCTGAGCGAGGAAGGTTAAGTGGGAGCTAGTCAGGCTGGTGGGTGCCAGGACAGGAAATCATGCATTTCGCCCCACTCCACTCCTTCAAGGGCCACCTTCCGTTAGAACACGTGGAAGCTCCGTGTCGAGTCACTCCCGGGAGGTCTGCTGAGCAGCCGGACTGAGCCCGCCACGCTCGTCCCCCCGCGTCACGTGTCTGCGCAGGAGGTCGGATGTTACCGGCGGGTGCGGCAGGTCGAGGGGATCACAGCGTCCGCGTCGGTGTGTGGGGGGCGTATTTAGAAATGCGCGAAGTATGACTGCGCACGGTCTGCGGGGCGCGCCGCTCGGCCCCCACCCGCCGCGCAGGGCTCGCCGCAGCCTCGGCTCACTCGCACCGAAGCGGAGGACACCTGAGCAGGACACTGGGTTGACAAAGCCTTTCTTCTTCCAGCTCCCATGGGGGTGGGGAGTAGAGACCAAGGGAAAGTCCAAGGGCGAGAAGTGGGTCTGTCAGGGGACCCGCGGGTCGCTTGTGTGGCCGCGGGAGCCTGCGAGACTGCGGGGAGGGGCCCAAGCTGCTGGATGGTTGGGGGACAAAGACGTGAGCAAGGAGCTCCCGGGGGAGCGAGGCAACGGGGCACGAAGGATGGGAGCTTTAGTTACCTATTGTCACGTAAGAAACCACTCCAAAGCAGGGAGGCTTAGAACCACCAGCATTTCATTGGCTCGTGACTGCAATCAGGGCTGGGATCAGCCGGTTGGTTCGGCTGGTTTTGTTGTGGTCATTTGTATGCGTTAAGCTGGTGGGTCAGCAGAGTCTGAGATCTGCTGGGATACTGGATGGTTGAGCTTTTCTTTCTCTTCATACAGTCTTAGCGCCTCTCCACATAGTCTCACCAGACTTCGTATGTGGCTGCTCAGGGCTCCCAAGATTGCAACAGCAAAAGCTACCAGGCCTTCTTAAGACTTAGGGCTGGAGCCTGCACAGAGCCACTTCTGCATGGTATTCTCTCTCTCTCCTCTCCTCTCCTATCCTCTCCCTCTCCCTCCCTCCCTCTCTCTGTCTCTCTCTCTCTCTTGTGTCTCTCTCTCCCCCCTTTCTCTTCTCTTCTCTTCTCTTCTCTTCTCTTCTCTTCTCTTCTCTTCTCTCTCTCTCTCTCTCTCTCTCTCTCTCTCTCTCTCTCTCTCTCTCTCTCTCTCCTCTCTCTATTGAAACATAGGGCCGGCCCGTGGCTCACTCGGGAGAGTGTGGTGCTGATAACACCAAGGCCATGGGTTCGGATCCCTTATAGGGATGGCCGGTTAGCTCACTGGCTGAGCGTCATGTTGACAACACCAAGTCGAGGGTTAAGATCCCCTTACCGGTCATCTTTTTAAAAAATAAAATAAATAAATAAATAAAATTGAAACATAATTGATTGTACATATCTGTGGGGTACAGCATTGGCTATACCTGTGTGCAATATGTGATGCTCAAATCAGGATAATTACTGTATTTATCACTACATAATGTAATCATTTTTTGTGGCCCTTTACCAATTTCTCACTAACCACTCCCCCTTCCCCACCTCTGATGGTCTCAGTTCCATTCTGTCCTTTTGAAAGTTCAAGGAATTATTGAGATTGTTGTATCTTTCTTTCTTTAATTTTTTAGCTCCCACTTATTGTGCGAGGACATATGGTATCTCTTTCTGTGTTTAGCTTATTTCACTTAATATAATTTTCTGCAAATTAATCCGTGTTGCTGCAAATGGTAGAATTTCACTCTTTTTTATGGCGGAGTAGTATTCCATTGTGCGTATATACCACATTTTCCTTATCCAGCCATCCATCAATGGACATTTAGGTTGATTCCAACTCTTAGCTATTGTAAACAGAGCTTCAATAAACATGGGAGTGCAGGTATTCCTTGGATATGATGGTTTCCATTCCTTTGGGTATACACCCAGCAGTGGAGTTGCTGATCATGTGACAGTTCTATATATAGTTGTTTGAGGAACCTCCATACTGTTTTCCATAATGGCTGTGCTAATTTATAGTCCTACCAACAGCGTAGAAGAGTTTCCCTTTCTCCACATCATCGCCAGCATTTGTTATTCTCTGTCTTTTTGATAATGGCCAGTCTGGCACGAGATGATATCTCAATGTAGTTTGTATTTCCCTGATGCTTAGTGATGTTGAACATTTTTTCATGAGTCTGTTGGCCATTTGTATACCTTCCTTTGAGAAATGCCTATTTAGCTCCTTTGCCCATTTTTAAATCAGGTTAGTTGTTCTTTTACTGTTAAATTGTTTGAGTTCCTTGTACATTCTGGATATTAATCCCTTGTTGAATGCATAGTTTGCAAATATTTTCTCATATTGTATAGGTTGTCTTTTCACTGTTTGTTTTGCTGTACAGAAACTTTTTAGTTTGATATAATTCCATTTGTTTATTTTTTCTTTTGTTGCCTGTGTTTTTGGAGTCTTATTCATAAAATCTTTGCCTAGTCCTACTTCTTGAAGTGTTTCCCCTATTTTCTTTTTGTAGTTGTATAGTTTCAAGTCTTACATTTGTTTTTAATCCGTTTTCAGTTGATGTTGGTATATGGTGAAAGGTACAGGTCTAGTTTTGTTCTTCTACGTATGGATATCCAGTTTTCCCAGCACCATTTATTGAAGAGGCAGCCTTTTCCCCAATGTATGTTCTTGGTGCCTTTGTCAAAGATCAAAGACAAAGGCTGTAAGTATGTAGGTTGATTTCTAGGTTCTCTATTCTGTTGCATTGGTCCGAGTGTCTGTTTTTATGCTGGTACTATGCTGTTTTGGTTAGTATAGCTTTGTGGTATAATTTGAAGTCAGGTAGTGTTATGCCTCTGGGTTTATTTATTTTTGCTCAGGATTGCTTTGGCTATTTGGGGTCTTTTGTTCCATATGAGTGTTAGGGTTGTTTTTTCTATTTCTGTGAGGAATGTCATTGGTATTTTGATGGGGATTGCATTCAATCTGTAGATTGCTTTGGGTAGTATTGACATTCTTCGTGCATGGTATTGACTAAAGTACTTTGTACTGCATAAAGTCCCAGGCTCAGCCTAGATTCAAGAGGGGTGTGAATACTAGGGTGTGAATACTAGGCAGCATGGTTCGTTGCAGCCGCTAATGTAAAAGGATATCCCATCAGTTGCTAGAGGAAGCTGCATATATAAAAGACACTATCCTTCAATTAACTTCTTTGTGGGTCTCACAATCTTGTCTCTAGCATCACAGTCTTAACAACTGTTGTATCAACATACTACCTTCAAAACATGTTTTAGGGTGTAACATATATTTGAAAACATGCTTAGGTACCCTTTGCTCCCCGTTAGCTGCTAAATGCCATACTCCTACACCCAACCCAAACATCTTTTCTCCATTCCCCAACCACACTCCTGGTATCCTGCATCCTTGCCTATCTAGGAAGGACGTCAGACAACAATCATAGCATAAGCCAAAGAGTAATGGTGGGATTCCAGGCAGAGAGGGAGCCCATCAGGGAGAGTAAGAAGAGTACAAGGTTTTTCCTCCATCTCTGAAATCACAACAGGTCAGCCATTCCATCACGGATCCTTCTCCAGGCCTGGGGCAGTTGGTGGCAAACATACCTCAGGTAAGGGGTATGAAGACATTTCCTGAGCACTGTGGGCCAGAAGGAAGCTGTGTGGCCAGATGGTTTTGAAATGTACTGGGGCAGAGGGCAGATCCTCTTCCAGACAAATTCTGAGCATAACAGCGTCCATAATATCACCTGCTGGGAGCTGATGGCCACTGAAGAAGCCCTGTCTGAGAATAATGTGAGCCACAGCATGTTTATAAGTTTGACAAAAGAAAGGATTTTCAAAATAAAGGTAAATACTGTTTCACGAATACAGCACTTATTATATGCCAGGCACTGTTCTAAGTGTTTTACATACATTGGCTGACTTTTTCCCTACACCAGTTCTGTGAGGAAGCTACTATACCTCCATTTTGCAGATGTGCCACTGAGGCATAAGAGAAGTCAACTGGTTTACCCCAGGACACTCAGCTGTAACTGGCAGAGCTGGGCTTTGAGCACAGGCAGCCTTCCTTCGCAGCCTGTGCCTTAACCTCTAGCTACTCAGCCTTAAGGAGCCCCTGCATCAGTGCCTTAACCTGATTGGGGAACCTGGCTTTTTTCAGCCCAAAGTAGGGCTGTTTGTCCTTTGCCCCTGCAGGAGGGTTGATGCCTTGATTCATCACTTAACTTTGGAAAAGTTGCTGTTTCTAAGAATCATCTACTTAGAAAATCATTCCTGGGTTGATACTTCTGTTCTCAAACCAGTTTCTCTTTTTCTCTGTCTTCCTGTACCATATATATATTAATTATGTACACATGTTACATGCATATGTGTATATCAAGAAACAAATATGTTTTATTCCCAATTCAAAACATTTTGATTATCTAATGCGTCTGCAAAATAAAGTAATAAATTGCTTTGAGAATTAGAGAATAAACACGGGAAGAATTTCCCTCCAAGCTTAACAAAAATAATAATCCTCACAAATACAATCACTAGTACTTAAATAAATAAAAGATAATAAATAAATAAACAAAAGAAGAATAAACACAGGGCATGTGACTTCTCTGGGTGGATATTTGCTGTTGCTAGAAGTTGAGCTATGGATTGACATCAGGGACTAGTGCAAAGAGCAATTATAATTGCAATTAGCTACCTGTGAACACTGGACATTGGTATACAATGGACATTGCCACCACAGGACATGTTCCCTTTGTGGACACTGGCCATTGGTGGAGGCTGTCATTGATATGATAAATATTAGATATCAATGAACATTTGCGCTCTGGTGAACATTAGCCAATAAGGAACATTGAACATTGATAGGCAAGGCCATCTTAGCCTATGATGACTATTGTCATAGACATTGCCATTGGTGGACATTAGGCATGAGTGGACTTTAGCACTGGTGGACTTTTAATTCTGTAAGCACATAAAGTGAGCAGAGAGGAGGCCTCTCCCCCCCACATCCCTGGCGGTCTTGTCCAGAGAAACACCTTATTAGCTGATTGAGTGGCAGTTGGGTGGCAGCACCTGCCCCACCATCTACCTTTTCCCTCTGAGAGCCCTGTGGCTGTGGCAATTTGGGGACATCAGAGGGTGGTGTGATAAAACCGATAGAGGGAAATTCCTGCATTTGGAAGAGTCAAATCGGCTCCCAGAACTACGGGGGGATTGGCTTACACACGAACCCGCAGACTCTCTTCTGCCATTCTGACCACCACTGTCTGTGCGTTTGCCCCTAACTTCTCTATAAATGGGCTGATGAAAGCACAGCAGGGCTGGCTTCATGGGCACTGAGATCCTAGAAGGACCCTGTGCTTGATTTAATGCTCTGTTCTTGCCATCTTGAAATTCTAATAGTTTTTGAATAAAGAGTTTCACATTTTCATTTTACGCTGGGTCTCACAAATTATGTAACAGAATCCTGGCCACCTGCCATGGGACCTTGGACTGCTCCTTTCTAAGCCTCGATCTCCCTGTCTGTGAAAAGGGGCCAGGAGGGGAAAGACTTTGACTTTGACGTTTAGCTTTTTATGCTCTAGGATCTAGAATCAATGGTCTGATTGGAAATATTTAGAGGTGAATAACTTCCCCAGTTTATCTGTAACAGAAAAATAAATGGGATTCCAGTACATTTTGGTTTCTTTGAGTACCTCTACCCTCTTTGATTCATGGGATCTGCACAGCCGGCCCTGCCCTGAGGTAGAATAGGCAAGGACGGGAATTGACATCTGGCAGATGAAGCCAGGCCCAGACTGGTTCCTTATCTACATGGTGACAAAGATACCTGATGTAGTTGTGAGGAGAAAATAACAGCATGTACACGAAGCATGAGCAACCCATGCCCAGTAAATGGCAGCTGCATTATTAATGAAATTCGAGGAAATGCTCGTTACCCTGTCTGTGTTGGCAAGCTGTGCCTCTGTTGTTTCCCCATCTCTAAAACTCAGCTAACATGGATCAATGCCCATTCCATGGTAGGCACATAAGGGCCAAGATCCTGTGGGTTAAACAGTATTGTTCTGCAATTGTATGAGCCTAAAACTTTACAAAATTCTTTAGTTCTGAGTAAGTTATCAAAATATTGTTACTGGGTCCAAGTCTGGTTCTCTGCCCCCTTTCAAAAGCAAACCACTCAAAAGTCAAATGTTGGTGAAAATGGAAGTCAGCTTTTATTCAGGAATACTGGTGACCTGAGGAGAGCTGTTAGGCTAACCCATCTCTCTGGTGAACTTGAAGGAGAGTGGACAGGCTAAAGCCACCTCAAAGACTCAGATGTACTGAGGAGTTTTTAAAGAGGGGGCTGAAATGTGGGAAATGAAAAGCAGGAGGGAGGGGGACGTGCGCTGTGGGAGCTTCGTGCAAGGAGCCAGGTGCAAGGTCTTGCCTGGGCTCCGTCTAGTTTCTGCTCCCGTCCTCGCTGTTATCTTGGGGTCCTGCTGGGGGCGGGGAGTGGGGTGGGCGATGTCATAGATCAGCATAGCTTTACTGATGTCTTCCTTGGTTTCCCAGGGTCTGGAGAGTATGTGCTAGTCTGCAGCTCCAGGCTGACTGGAAAACAACTTTACATTCATGTAAATAATGTCGTCTTGCCCCGTAACCAAGGTTCAAAATATCAAATAACCATGAGAAAAAAGAGAACTCAGAGAAATGCATGCCAAGAAAAACAAAACAAAACAAAAAACTGTGTCCTTTTAAAATCTTTTAGAGCCCATGACGTTTTAGGTCCCAACGTGGCTTCAGTCCTGCTTACTCCAACAATATGACTCTGAGACCACATGGTTCTGTAATCTACTTCCTAATTCTATGGTTGAATGAGGGAGGGAAAGAGCATTTATTTGGTGTGTATCTGTTTTGTGCCAGGCACAGTACTTGTTTCTTAATAAATGTTACTTCATTTCCTCTTTATACAGTCCCGGGGAGGGAGATATTTTCATCTCCATTTTCCAGGCTCAGAGAAGTAAATTGACTTGGCCAAAGTCACACAATTGGTTTGCGATGGAACCAGGAGATTCTGTGAATTCCAAAGCGGAATCTCCGCACTAATCTCGTGATTCTGTGAGACCCTAGCGCCCTCATTCTAGGTCCCAGTACTCCCATCGTGTGGAGGGAGGAGCTTGGCCTGGCTGGCTGGGAGGACGGACTGATTCCACAAACTGCGCAGGTCTGGGCTGGCCTCCAGACTCTCAGCCCTGGGCCTTGCTCTGGGCGCCGGCTCGGACCCGGGGTGTCTGGCCTTGCGTGACCACGAGGTGGCGCTGCGAGCTGGGAGCCTCCGCACCGGGCGGAGGGGGCCACGTACACTCCCGGTTCGGCGAGGCCCGCTGTTCTGCGGGGCTTCAGCTCTCCCTAAGACACGCAGGAGGCTGGGGCTGGGGGATGCAGGGTTATGCGCCACCAGGAAGGCTGAGCTCACACAGTGTGATGGCATCTGCACTCATCCTTCCACTGCAGCTTCACCCCTGCCCATTTTGCTGATGAGGATGCTGCAGTTCAGGACAGAGGTGGCCTTTCCCAGAGCTCACTCCTGCAGAAGCCCCTGCCTCCCCTTCGCAGGCTTCTTTAGGCTTTGTCCTTATCTTTAAGTCCCCTGTGTTCCATGGCTTCCCCCCAGGGCCTCCTTCTGCAAGTGGGGCTTTGGCAGGACCCAGACCCACTGAGTGAAAATACCAGTGATCTCTACCCCACCCCGTATTTGAAGACTCTCTTGTCCCAGAGAATATGGGAGAGGTGCAGAACACATCAGAGGACTCTGGGGGCTGGTGTCTCACTCTGACACCACCTCATAATACCTCAGCTCTTTCCTACATTGTCCGGTGGGCACCAGCCTTGGGCTCAAGGACTCTGGTTGGTACTTCTCTCTGGGGAGGCCTGATTGACAAGATGGGCAAGCTCCCCATCAGTGCCCATGGCCTAAATGTTCTGGGTACAGGTATAGTGCCATTGTTCACCAATCATCCCTCCCCAGTGCCAGCCCCTTTGTCCAGGTCCACTGTCCTCAGCTGTGTGGATACCTCCCTGAGGCCTACACAGGGCTGTCACAGCTCCTGTGCTGCTATTACAGTCGGGTGTCACCTGTGTGTCCTTCCCCTTCCCAGCCAGGAATGTGAGTCTCCCCTAGGGCAGAGACTGGGGTGGGCTCATCTTCTTGCCCAGCACAGGGCCTGGCACAGAGGATACCAGGAAAAGCATATCATTGTTGGTGATGAGGGTGATGGATATTCCTGTAGGCATTGGCCAGTTAGAAAAACTTGCTGACAGTAAAGGCACCCAGATGAGCTGGAAGTGAGCTCACTGGAAGTGTGCAAACAGGAGGTTGAGGAGTACCACAGCAGCTGAAATGCAAAGAAGGAAGGACGAACAACCCACTGTTGTTGTACGAGTGGACCTGGACCAAGGGGCTGGCACTTGGGAAGGGTCATGGAGGGAGATGCAGGGGGACCTCAGGGAAAGCTTCTGAGAGGGCGACGCAGGAATTGGTTCTACAGGACGGGAAGGAGGTTGAGAGGCAAAGATGGGGTAAGGGCAAGGTCTCCCAGCAACAGCTGAGCAAAGGCAGAGGCCTGCAAGGGCCTGGTGAGCTTATGGCTATAGCTGGATGCTGGTGGGTGGAGCTGAGGTGGCAGGGAGCGGGCAGATGAGGAAGGTGGACAGGGTGCAGAGAAAGGTCCAACTCCCTCCCCCATGTCAACTTACTCCTCAAATCCTGGGAGAATACTGGGCTTTTCAGCAAGAACATTCTGCCCAGGGCAGAGCTTACCCAGATTCATTCTTGTGACCCCAGAGCCCAGCCCAGGGATTGTCAGTGAATGCTGGTTGAATGATGGAAGGAAGACCTCTTTCTAGTGTTTATTAAAACAAGGCCCAGTCAGGTGCTGGGTTGGGCTGGTGGGGGGAAGCCAGAGCTCTCATTGCCCGGTGGGCGTCTCTGGAACCAGCCCCTCATGTCCACATAGGCACTGACGGCTGGCTTCTGCCCAACACCCCCAGCACACGCCCAGGACACAATATTACAAAAGTGAACAAAGGCAACTTTTATCTTCTTTTATAAATGACATGTTTCCATCCCCTGCCAGCAGGGGTGGGGGTGGGGATTGAAAGTGACAGTCCATTAAAAAGGCAACTTTTATAAAATGAAGACTAAGGAAAGAGCCCAGGGCTGGGAAGCTGAGATGCCACCCTGGGGGCAGAGCCCAACATGGGTTGGGAAGACGCTGCCTCCTTCCGCTGCATTTCTGGGAGTGCTCAGGCCCACTGCAGACTGAATCCAGGAGGTCCCTTGGAGTTCATGGCCAGATGGGGCTTCAGAACCACATCAACTCCTTGGGAAGCATCTAGAGGCAGTGTCTGAGGGGAAATGGGAACATTTCCAGTCTTGATGCTGTGGGATCCCACCCCAGAGTGAGAAACTGGCAGGGCTGGGATTAGTGTGCCCTGAGCTTCCAGAGACTCTGAAAGGTGAACTGTCTTAGCTTATGCCACACAGCTGGTCACTGGCCCTGGGTTCCACCTCCGAGGCCCTTGGCTGTCCTGCTGCTGCTGGCCCTGGGGATGGAAAAGGTACAAACAGCAAGAGGGAGCCCAAGAAGGGGAAAGGGAGGGGATGCCTCAGAGAAGGCTGGAAAGTGCAAAGGGCCCAGGCTGGGAGGCAGGAGTCTGTGTTCCAGCCACGTCCCCACCCCTGCAGGACCTCAGATTAGCATTTTTCCTTCTCTAGGCCTCATTTTTTCATCTGTCACATGAGAAGGGTAGACGATTTTTCTTTCTAGTTGCCTCTATAATTAAGGTTCTCCCCAGGGTTCCAGGGGAAGAGAAAAGGGTGAAATGGGCCCATGAAGATGAAGTGGGCCCAGAGCATACAAGGGGCTATGTTGTAAAGGAACTCATGCCCCTGAGTGACTGGACCGTGGGCCCAGGAGACACTCAGCCCAGTGGACCTGAACTCTGCCCTGCAGCAGTGGCTCCTGCCCACCCTCCTCCTGTCATGGCTCAGGTCAGCCCAAGCATGAGGGAAGGCACTTAGGGTACAAGTGGGGAAGGGCAGCAGGAAAGGAGCAGAGTCTGGTTGGCATTGAAGTCCTTCCGCTCATGCTTTAGGGTGGCAACACAGACAAAGAGGCAAGATTTTGCTCCTGGGTGTTGGTCCCAGCTCCAAAGCCTCTCCTAGGTCCACAGCCCCTACAGTGATGCTGCCGCACAGGCCGGCAGATTCCCCACTGGCATTGGCACATTAAAATATAAGTTACTTGGGACCTGAGTAAGCCCAGGGCAGCAGTCTGTTATGTGGCCCCAGGCCACACCATTCGTCACAAGATGTCAGGGACCCTGGCAGCAGATTCTCGGGTGTCTACGCAGTGCAGAGCCACCTTGGGGCTGGAGCCAGGCTGCCGGGGGTAGGCGCCCTCCCGTACCAGGCGCCGGCAGTGCACATCCTGGCCCACGCTGACACTCTGCAGTGCTGGGAGGTGGAGAAGCAGCATCTCAGGCAGGGCCACCAAGCCTGTGCCCGATAGGTCCAGCTCCTGCAGGGAGCGCAGGCCTGAGAACACCTCAGCTCCTGCCCACTTGAGCTTGGGGTTGCCTGACAGGTCCAGGACCTGCAGGCCCGGTAGCTCACTGAAGCCATTATGCGCTAGCTGGGGGATACTGTGCAGGCTGGCCAGCGACAGGTGTGTGAGGCCCGCCAGCCCTGTGAAGGAACCTGGGCCGATAGCAGCCAAAGGGTTCCCATCCAGGCTCAGATAGCGCAGGGGCAAGTCTTGGAGGTTGGGCACTGCACGGAGCCGGTTCCAGGCCAGGTTTAGGCTCTGAATGGTGGGAGGGGGTAGGCTGGCCCGCGCTGGGTGGGGCACGAGGTGGTGGATGAGGTTGTGGGAGAGGTCCACGTGCAGTGCCCGGCCCTGGCTGTGGGTAGTGAAGGTGGACATGGAGACTTCCCGGAGCCGGTTGTGGCTGAGGTTCACATCACTCAGGGGTGAGCTGGTGAAACTCTCTGCCGGCAGGGCTGCCAGGCCATTGTGGCTGAGGTCGAGTGACTCCAGGTAGCGAAGGCGGGAGAAGGCGGTGGGCGAGATGCTGGTGAGCAGGTTGTGGCTGAGATCCAGACCAACCAGCGTAGTATAGCCAGGCCCTGCCAACACCGACTCGTTCACTGTCTCCAGCCGGTTGGAGGACAGGTCCAGGTGGGCTGTGTCCAGAGGGATGGGCACGGGCATGATGTGGGGCCCCAGGCCGCTGCAATCCACTTGAGTCAGGCTGAAGCTGTCGAAGAGGCCAAAGGTCTCCACCTCACACTGGCAGCCAGGGAAGCATGGCCGAGTCGTCTGGGCTCCACTCACGGCCAGCAATAGCAGCAAGGCCAGCAGCAGGGGCCACGGCATGGTGGGGGCTAGGAAGAGAGCCACAGGTGAGGCTTGAACATCCCAGGTGGCTCTCACCCCACCCTATAAGACGGGAGCTAAAGTGTCTAGACACAGCTGCAAGTTGCCACCAGTCCCCATCCTCCTCCTAATTCCTAGTCCCCATTCCTCTCTGGCCTCAGTCTCCCCATCAGTATGGTAAAAGGGGTTAGGCCAGATTGGTGGGTTTTAAACTGGAAGGAGCAGAACCCTTTCTTAAATAAGATCCACAGATGAAAGTGTGCCTGCTCTGGCTGAGTGACTGGGGTCTGGAGCCTTCCATGCCTGTTCCCCCAGCCCTGCTGTAGGGTGTTAAGGAGCCCAGTTTGAAACCCACAGGACTAGATGGTTTTTTGGGCTGGCATCTGCAGCTCTGATGGTTTAGGGTCCATGGGCCGTTCTAGACCCCCCTGGGAGGGGCTCACAGTAAAAGGGTCAGGGTTAGCGTGCTCCACTCACCCCTGCTGTGCATGCGCTACATGCTGGGTGCTGGGTGCTGTGCTAGCTGCCTCACGGCACTGTCTCATTTAACCCTTACAATTACCCTCACAAATTTCTGTGAGGCAGAAATTTCTGTCTCCTTTTCACCAAGAGGGAACTGAGCCTTGGAGAGGTTATGGAACTTACCCACAGCCACATCATTAAGTGGAGTGGCACTAGGTGGGGTACAGGCAGAGAAAGCATGGTCTGCTGTTGCGGTTTGGCAGTGGCCGAGCTAGGAGTGAGATCCACACTCGGGTCTTCTAGACCAGGGCTCTCTCCCTGCAGTGGGGCCTGCAATGACTGCCCCCATCTCGCTCCCACCTCCTCGGCCTGTCCTCCAGAAGCAGGATCCTCCCTTCCAGTTGGGGACCCTGTATCTGAACTCCCAGATGGGTTTTGGGGACACATTTCCCAAGTCCCTTTCCCCCTTGCCCTGCCCTCTGGCCCCCAGCTGATAGAGCTATTATAACTCTTTGGCCCTTTCTTTAAGCTTGGGCAGGCAGCTGGGCTGGTTCCCCCATTATACAGATGAAGAAACAGAGGCTCAGAGAGGTAAAGAGCCTAACCCCAGACTAGTAAAAACCAGGGCAGGATTAGAACCCAGGCCTGCTCAGTTCCAATTCCTCTATTCACATCAGCAGGCCTGGCAGGATGGCTGGTGGAGAGGCAGGGTCCAGGAGGGGCTTTTCCCACTGTTGTGTTATGATGCAAGCCACTTCCTCTCCCCGGACCTCAGTTTGCCTTTCTATACAATTGCAACAGGAGCTGTCACAGATGCTAGGCATTATGTATATGTTGTCACATCTAATGTTCATACACACCCACATCTGCCTGATTCAAAGCCTGTGTTCACGCCCACTGTGCTCCTGGGACAGTGGTGGTCAGTGGTGCTAGCATGAGGATGAGAGGGTTGAGGAGTGAGATTTTCTAACTGGACAATTTGGAAGTCTGTGGCTACCCCTTCCCCGCACGGAGGCCACTCAAGCCTGGAAGAGAGAAGATGGCGCTAAGCCTCCCTCCAGCAGGGCTCTTCATCTAGGTGGCCCTGCCCTGTGCCCCCTGCTCTGTCTCCCTCCCATTCATCCTTCTTTCTGGCCTTCAGGAAAGGGGGTGGGTGGGGAGGGAGCCACAGGATAGCATTACCACCCTACATGAAACTTTCAAGGGGTAGTCACTTGATCTGCACTCTAGCTCTGCCCGGGGGCAGGAGAAGTGGGGCTCTTCTCCCCTGCTCCCCCACGTGGGCCCCTCCTCTCCTGCCCCTTTCTTTTGTAGAAGCCAATTTGAGGATTAAACCCGGGCCCAGGTGCATCCTGGGCTTGGTCCCAGCTGAGGCAGGACAGAGTGTTCCAATGTCTGGAACTAAAAGGAAAATATTAAGTTGCTTCAGGCCTTCTTTGTTCCTCTGGGTGAGCTCCTCACCACAGGGTTCATTACCAACCAATGCCCCACCTCCTCTGCTAAGCCGATCTGCTCCTAACCACCCTTCCTGGGGTTTAAACAAATACCACAAAGGGCCCTGAGATTACCCCTTGGTTCCCATGAAATGCCAAATAACCTCCCGTGAGCTCCTGCTTATGTAACCGGCAGCCCGAACACAGCCCAAATGCTGCCCCTCCAGAGAGGGGGCCTCAGCCTTGTCCTCTGCACCACAGGGCGGCAATTTCTGCCCTGCCCTTCTCACCTAAGTTGTCCGCCCTCACCGAGATGCACTGCACACTGAAGAACTGTGAAGAGCTGTGCATACGCAGGGAGGTCATGACCAGGCCACCTGCAGATTTGGAACTGAGGCAGCGGTACTAATAGCTGACATCGCGGGGGTAGGAGTGCAGATGGAGGCCCGCCTGGATAACTTGGCTAGTAAATGCTCCAGGGTGCTGAACCAGGTCCTTGCCCAGCCCTGCGTGGTGGGAACTGTCAACAGTGACAGAGAAGAGTCCTCTCTATAGGCTAGTGCTGGGCACTCGTTCTCTCATCCAGTCCTCACGGTCACTCCGTGAGGCCAACAGTCTCACCCCCATGTTAAAGCAGAAGAAACCAAAAAAAAAAGAGGGGGAAAAACCACCTTTAGCAAGAGTGACTTGCTAAACTGTGCAACTTTGGGAAGTTTTAGGTGAGATAAAGTGGAGATTACAATCCCTTCCTCAGGAGCTGCTGTGAGGGTTAGAGATCACCATGAAGAATGCCCAGCACAGCACCAGGACACTGACAGATGCACCATCCACGAGTACCTGTGTCTCTCCCAGGCCACATGCTAGATGGATGCTCCCTGAGAGGGAACCCAAGGACCACCCCACCTCCTTCACCACAGTCCAGGGTGCTGACAGGGACGTGACAGGGCAACTGGGTATGGTGACGGGATAAATCCCGAGGACAATCAGGACCCTAGGTCTTAGTCCCTGCTCTGTCAGGGATGGTTCCCATCTTCAGACAAGTCCCCTCCCTTCTCTGAGACTCAGTTTCTCCAGCTTCACAAGAAGGGGTTTAGTCTAGATAATCTAACATCAGAGTTTCAGGACTTTAAAATCTAACAAAAGCATTTTCTAAATCTCTACTAAGTACAAAGCACTGGGCTAGGCTATGGGGGGAGGGGGCCGGGTGTGTGCAGAGGGGATGGATACCAGACCCCTGTCCTCATGGGGCTTCCAGACCAGCAATGGGGACAGAAGACCAACTCATAAAAATATCACTAACACCAGCCTTGGACCCAGGAGAGTGGGACTCTAGTCTCAGGCCTGCCACTATCTGTGTGACCTTTGCAGTTTTCTTTATGTCTTTGACCCTTGGTTTTCTTATCTGTATAAAAGTATTAACATTGCCTCCCTTTGGAACCCATGCACTACCCTCAGGAGAAAGAGAGAGGCAGACAAGTGGCACCAAAGAAGGCTCAGGGAGAAAAGAGAAAATGATCTTTGGGCCAAGATTCATCACTTTTGTCCAAATCCCAACCTGCACATAAAGACAATCAGTCATCAACCAGCTTATGGAACACAAGGACAGGAGGATAAGGGTTTAGAAATTGCATCCACCCCTGGTTTGTGGGACATAATGTAAGGTCCTCCAAGGCAGGGGCCATGAGTTATCATTGTTGGACCCACAGGACCAGGTCCTCAGGGACTCTAACAAAGTTTACTGACGGCCCGAGAGGACAAAAAAGTAAATGGTATGGCCCTAACAGGCTCCAGGCAGATCTCCCCAGGTGACACCCCAGACCCTGCTATGAGATACCCTCTAACACAGCTTTGGCCACATCTCTCTGCTTATCAAAAACCAGTGGGGTTCTGCTTTTACCTACAGAAGTCAAACTCCCCCAGGCATGGAGGCATCTGCAAGTTGGTGCAACTTCCTCCCTCCTTTGTGGCCAGAGTGGGAACAGCCTTCACCTTGACAGCCTCTGAACAACCCACTCCTCACACTTCCCAAAATTCAGAGAATTACAAGGCTTGGGAGTTGGAAGGCCCCTCGGAGACCATGGGTGATTGAGGCCCAGAGAGGGGCAGTCACAGCAAGGAATGGTGGAGCAGGCCCAGGACCTGGGACCCGACGCCTTGCGTTGC
This sequence comes from Galeopterus variegatus, assembly GCF_000696425.1. NCBI lineage: Eukaryota > Metazoa > Chordata > Mammalia > Dermoptera > Cynocephalidae > Galeopterus > Galeopterus variegatus. The sequence continues at coordinate 416,964 of NW_007726847.1, forward strand.
TGCTGGCACTGCACGCATCCACCCGGCCTGCCCTGACCCCGCTGGTGGAACAAAGCCCATTCTGTCCACTCAGGCCCCTGGGCCACCCCTCCTTCCCGGCCTCTCACACCACAGGCTATGGGTCTGCCTCCTTCAGACACTACCAAGTAAATTGTCTGCTGTTGTTTGCCTTCTTTACCTGCCCCTGCCCCTTCCCTGACTTGCAGCATGAGCAGCTGGGGCAGTGCCCCACCTTCCTCGCCAGTGCATCCTCCATCCCTTCCCCACCCGGGCAGAGCCAGGCCGGGCAGGCAGGAGCGTGTGGGATGAACGCAGCGCCCAGCAGCTAACGAGTGGTCAACCACTGGACTCAGACCCGGGTGCGAATCCAGCTCTGTACCTACTAGCCTCAGGCAAGTCTGAACATGTTGAGCCCCAGTGTCCTCAACAGGGATAAGAACGCAGGGCTGTTGACAGCACTAAATCACAGAATGGGAAGCAAGTCAGCTCACTGTGTGCCACATGTTATGTGCCCGATGTATGGTAGACAATGATGGTGATGATTTATTCAACTTCCTGAAGGCAGTGACTGTTACATTCTTCTTTGTGTTCCTCTCACCCAAGTTCCCAGTGCAGTGCCAGGCACCCGGCGGGTCCGTGACTGCTTGTGCTAACATCCTGCAGTTACTCTGCTGGTGTCTGTTGGTGAGGCCCCAATCTCTTCCTCTGAGGATGCCTCTCTGGGGGTAGGGGTCCCATCATGGCCTCAGTTGCCTGCCCTTGATGCTGTACCACATCATCTCTGGCCCATAGAATTTTCCAGCTCCCCTCAACAACTTCAACAGAGAGCCCCTGGCACAGAAACCAGATGAGCAGGGGGCCGAGTCTCAGCCTGGCCCAGGGTCCCAGCACGCACCTGAAACAGGCCTTTGCCTCAACCAGCTGCTCCTCAACTCTGAGCTGCCTCCCATCCCCATGCCCCTTGATCACGAGCTCATTCAAACTGACGCCAACGAAATCCCCAGGTGGAAATATCATAAATGTCCTGCCCTCCAACCACTTAGTCAGCTCTGGAAACGCAATGCAGAAAGAATTTCAGGGCCAAATTCCCGAAGCACTGAGGACCAGCTCTCCCAGCAGAATCGCTAATGCCACACATCTGTACAAACACGTCAGCTCACCATGTACTCTCCACCAGTATCTCATTTCTGCGTCACCACAATCCTTGACCGTGGGGATTACTGTCCTTATTTTGCAGACAAATAAACAGACATTATTCAGCTGGGTAGTATAGGACCCAACCCCAGATGTCTTGGCTCCACTCTGCCTCAACTTACAAATGGACACATGTAGATGACAGCTTAGAGTTGGTAGTGGTGGGCCACAGTTACATGTTTACCTGTCTGTCCTCCTGTGGGCAGGGAGGAAGTTAGATTAATTTTTATGTCTTTGGAGCTGAGCACTGGGCCTGGTACAGAACAGGTACTATATGAAGATATGCCAGGTATTTAGAATACCGCCACCTCATCAAAGGACACCTCTCAAACTTTCCCCTGCTTCTTCAACTATTATCTTCTCTGTTCAGTCACCCTGCAAAATCAGCAGGTTGGAAAGCATCATACCTATTTCGCAGCTGTGTAAACAGGCCCAGAGAAGTTCACTGACCTGTCCAAAGTCACACAGCCAGTGAGGACAGGGACTAGACTCAGGACTCAGGTATTCTGACCCCTAGTGCCTGGCCTCTCCGTGACATCATCCCTGTTGCAGGTGGGGCCTAGAAGCTCAGCAGATTAACCCAAGGAGGATAATCTACAGGGAGAGGGGCAAGACCCCCAATACTATCTTCTCCTTCCAACATGTCATCTTTCTGAAGACTTTCAAGTTCCTATCAATCAGAGGCAGCATGTGTGGACACATGGGGAGGCTGTCTGGGGTAGTGGAAAGGGTTCTGCAGCCAGGCAGACTGGGCTGCAACCATACAGTGCCTTACCTGCTGTGAGGCTTGTGTGTGCCCTCACTCCTCTGCGTCTGAGTCTGTAACCTGGTGATAATCCTAGTATTGCTCCCAACGCTTCACTGTGATCATTACATGAGGTAAAGTGAAGACTCAGCCCAGGCCTGGCACACATTGGTGCACGTTGCCTGTTGGTTCGTGCCCCCAATGGGTGATTTCAGGGACCACAGAAGAAAAGGGAGTTGGGACACCAGCAGATCCTAAGGAAAGGCAGGAGCAGAGGTTGGAGAAGAATCCAAAATGCATTTCCCGAGGACTTGGATTGTCTCTCAGCACCCCATCCAGGGCTCTGCTAGGGCTACAGATGCTGACCAGGCTCTCCCAGGGAATTGATAAGTGGAAGCTGGGAAGGTCCCAGAGGCCAAAGCAGGCTGAAGCAGTTGTATTGCTTGTGACAGAATGAGGACTTGGTGTCAAATCAGTAGTACCCCTGGACAGATGGGTCATTGTCTTCCCACTCCCTCATCCTAAGGCCAGGCAGTCACCTCTTCCTGCCCAGGTGGGGCCCAGGAGGCCTGCTGCAACAGCCTCGGACTGGGCACCAGAGTGTACTTCCCAATAGAAGACTAGGACCCTGCCTGCTCCCTGTTTAAAATCCATCCCACAGAAAGAGCTTTCCCATCCAGAGGCCCATCACTCTCCTGGGGTTCCCTGCCTTTGCACAGGCTGGTCCCTCTGATGAGGATGACAAAGACGCCCTTTTTTCTTTGTCTACCACCCAAACTCTCACTGACTTGATTGAAAAGTCAGCTCCTCGTGAGGCCCTCCCAGTCTAACCTGCCCCTCGTCCAGGTCACCCTCCCTCTGGGATCCCATGGCCCTGGATAGCTCCTGTCGAGGTACCAGCTCACTTCGTGGTCTGTGGCCATCTACAAATCTGTGCCCAGCTCCTCACTTGCATGGGTCCTGGCTGTGTGAAGGGGGATGAACCAGATGAATGACATGTCATGGTCAGAAAACGTCCTCCTGCTTGAGGAAGCTTACAGGATACTTAGGCCTTTGCCAGGTGGTGAAATCAGGTTTAGGACCAGAGCAGACGCTGTTTCTGCCTTCTCTTGTCAATGAAATCCAAAAAATGTCTGCCCAATGCAATACATACTGAAAACCATTTCTTATTTTATTAGCATGTGTAATTCATTATCTTATTTAACATTCACAGCACATCAGTGGAGCAGGAATTAGTATCCTCATTTGAAGGATAAGGAGACTGAGAATCAGACAGGTAAAATTACTCGTCTCAGGTCCCAGAGCTGGGAAGCAATGGAGTGGGAATAAAATCCAGGTCCTTCTGACTCTAAGAGGCTGGAGCACTTGGCCTCCAGATTGGTCTCCCAGCCTACAGCAACACCTACAAGCCAGAGGAAGGTTTCTTAGAATTACCATTCCCACCCTGCTGTGCCTGTTTAAACCCTCCAGCAGATTCTCCACTGCCAGCTTCAAATCCCAGCTCCTAGTGATCCTTGGTGATTCAGCCCCTGCTTTCCCTCTCTGCCTCAAGTTCAATTCCAATTCCCTACCCCCAGGATCTTGCATCTGATCACCTGTGTTGTTTACAGAACACATGGAGTGCTGCACATGCTGTTCCCTTGGTAGGGAGACACTTCATCCCTCCCCTATGTATTCACTGACTTCAAAACCCTGAGCAGGAGTAGCCTCCTGTGTCAGGCCCCTCCCCCAGGTTATTCCCATGGAACCTCTCTTAAAACTTGCTTTGGCCAGGGGGCTTCCAGGGTGGGCCCTTGCACTCTTTACGAAGTATCATCAGTGCTCAGCCCACGCCTGCCCTGATAAAGTGTGAGTGAAGTCTTAAGTGCATCCTCTGCTTCGAACCAGAAGTTATGATTAGGAAGAACATTGACCTAGACTCTACCCACCCACAACTTGTCCTTTAAAAGATAAGGGAGAAATACAGTCAACCCCCTCTCTTCCCTCCATTTCTGACTCACTCATCAGCTTTTGCCTTTCAACTGGTGGTGGAGGAAGGCTGGGTAGAAACTCTGTGAACTCCGGGCTTCCCTACATTATTGCATGTCAGCCCTGCTTCCAGCGAAGCAAATTATTCCTGGGAATTGGTCAAGTCAGAACATCAGAGTGTTTTCAGGTTCTGGGATCTCAAGCAGTCAGCCAGGACAGGAAGGGAGGAGAGAGGCTGTTAACATCTTCCCTTCCACAATGGAAACTGAGGCCCAGAGAGGGAAAGGAAAGTGCCCACAGTTGCTTCCTTCCCAGGTTAGTGGCCTGTGCCCCACCCTCTTGTCTGCAGGAGTAGGAGAAGAGGTGCTAGGGTTATATCTCTGCATCCCAGGATTAAAAGCCCAGGAATCTCCTGCCGCCCTGAGCCCTCTCTCAGTCAGTCCTGGGCTCTGCAAGTCTAGACTTATCCTAAGGGCACAGCTCTCAGTGAGGAAGGTTCAGAGAAGTTCCTGAGTCACCTCCTCGCCTGGCCAAGTGTGGGCGGGAGCCTCTCTCAGCCCAGCTCTTGCAGCACTGGTTATCCCGAACGCAGGCTCCACGCGGCAGGCAAGGGAGTTCTCAGCCCATCCCTACAGGGTGACCGCGACTCAGCAAGGCTAAGCAACTTGCCAAATGCACTACAGCGGACTAGTGGACGTCCCATTCGAAACCAGTGTGTGCAAAGTTCCCTCTTCCCTGTAGCCCAGCTCGGACTCCAAGGAGCCGACGCCGCGGGTAGGTCCAGATGTGGACAATCCGTCGCCTTCACACCTACCGGATCCGAGAGCTGGCCCCCACCCCGAGGGCGGGAAGCAAATGGAGAGCGGATCTCCAAGCGGGGCCGGGGGCTGGGGCCGTTCTCTCCGCCAAGCAGACACGTCTCTCTCGGTGACACACACAGACTGTCCGAGAAGCGCCGGGTTGTCAACGCCAGCGCCCTCTCCTCTCCTCTCTCCACCCCAGCCCAGGATCGGCCCAAGATCGGCCGCTTACCTTCCAGCCGGGTTCTGCAGAGGGTTCTGCAGAGTGTTCTGCGCGCTCCCCCCAGCCCTGTCCCCGGCCAGTCCCCGTGCGCTGCTGATCCCCCCCCCCCCCCCC